>NW_008580160.1:969890-973364 GCF_000520115.1 Aphanomyces invadans
GATGAATGTTCTAAAGCTCTAAGTCGAAGGTTCTAAGTCGAACCTTCTAAGCGACTCTCCAGGGTCGAGGGAGATCCGCTTGATGGGCATCATCGTTGTCGCTGATGGCCTACATCTCGTTCCCGATCAGCGTCATCGGATTGTCCTGGGTAGACGCGTACCAGATCAGCGTGAGACGTAACCGATCTCTCGTGGCGGTCATCCACGATCGCATCACGTCCAACATGGACGTCGAAGGGAGCAACGCCGCAATCGACTTCGCAGCCAACTCCGCGATCGCCCTGCACGCCAGCGGCCTCAAACATCACATCGTTGTGGACTCCGGCGCATCGGCGCACATGACCGGTGCCGCACACCACCTCTTTGACACGTCAACCTGTGATCGACGAGTGGTCGTCGCCAACGGCCGGAGCACCGTTGGCGACAGGAAAGCCCAACATAAAGACATCGTGCGGAAAGGACATTACCGACGTGCTCTTGATCGAAGGGATGCCAATGACTCTGCTATCCGTCCCAGCGCTAATGAAGGCAGACTCAGAAGTGAGTGTCCAGTTCAAAAACGACTCATGTACTCTCTTCAGCGACCGAGCTAAAGTTGCCACCGCTTACCTGTCACCTGACCAACGACTGTACGTCTTGGACGGCACTTGCTCGACGGATCGCGTCAACGTCGCCATCACCGACGCCACCACCCTCTGGCACAACCGAATCGGACACTTGCCCGCCGACGCCTTGAGCGCCTGCGCCAAGGCAGGACTCGGGATCCCTCCGGGACTGCAGACCTCACCGCTGGTGGGCTGAAGCCGTCAACACGGCCACCTTCATCTGCAATCGCATCCTCCTCACGACAGCATGTATCAAAACACCGATCGAACGATTCAGCGGCCACGTACCAACAGTGACCAACATGCGCGTCTTCGGCTGCAAGTACTTCAACATTGTCAAGGGTCCCGAACGCCACAACAAGCTGGCCCCTGAGGCACCATCGGCCCCAACGCGCGCATCGTCCCGATTCCGCAAACCCAACCGCGATACCTGAACTTTGCAGCAAACGCAGCTGAACGACCCGTGGACACTTCACTAGAGGGCTACCATCAAGAAGAAATCCAAGAAGACAGCGCCACCTACCGCATCGGCAACATGGAATTCGCGTGTGCCACAGTCACCATCCAGCTGCATCCCGTCCCCAACAGTCACAAGGAAGCGATGGCCTCCCCCGAGTGGCGCCACTGGAAAGCCACCGAAGAGACCGAAGTCGCACAGCTCCTGAAACTACAATGCTGGACAATCAGCGAACCACCCCAAAGACGGTAAGGTCATCGGCGGCAGATGGACTTACGCACGCAAGACAGACGCGGAAGGCAACGTCGTACGATGGAAAGCACGCTGGGTCCTCAAGGGATTCAACCAGATCGCAGGCGTCGACTACGACGAGTCGTCGTCCAACGTCATCAAGATGACGTCAGTCCGCGCAATCTGCGCCGTCGCCACCGCACGCGACATGGTCCTTGAACAAGCAGATTCCGTCAACGCCAATATTCAAGCCAAGTTAGAACGGCCAATCTGAGCTGTCGAACCCGAAGGTTACGTAACATCACCTGGCAAAGTCGCCCTCGTCAAGATGGCATTATACGGACTCAACCAAAGCGGCCACGAATGGGAAGTCCACTGCAAGAAGCAGATTGCCGAACTCGGCTGGAAACAAAGTTCGCACGACCCATGCGCCTTCACCCGCGGACGCGTCGCCGACATGGAGATCGTGGGAACGTACGTCGACGATTTCATCGCGGCCACACCTACGCAATACACGATGGACAGTATAATGAACCAGATGCCAAGCAAGATGAACCTGAAGCGCCAAGGCCTACTGCACTACATGCTCGGCGTACGCATCTCACGCGACCAAGACAACCGACGACTTACCATGACCCAAGACGCATATTCCGACAATGTCCTCGACCGCTTCAACATGTCAAAATGCAATCCCGTGGCGACACCTGAAGTCGCCGACCAAGAAGACCTATGGCACGATGAAAACCAACCAAGTGTCGATCAAGGGGAGTATCGAGCAATCATCGGATCCCTCGTTTACCTGATGGTATGCACGCGCCCCGACATTGCCCATGCCGTCCAGCGACTGTCCTGCCATCTACACGCACCAAGAGCGCCGCACATGGTCGGCGCCAAACGCGTCCTCCGATACCTAGCAGGAACTAAGTCACTCGGCATCCAATTTGGCAATGGAGACCCGAATCCTTACCGGCTTCTGCGACGCAAGCTGGGCCACTCAACCCGACCGCCGATCGACCACCGGCTTCTGTTGGCTGTTCCTTGGCGGCATGTTGGTCTGCAAGAGCATCCGACAACGGATCACGGCTCTGTCTAGCTGCGAGGCGGAGTACATCGCCGCAGCTGAAGCCGCACGCGAATTCACCTGGCTCCGCGGTCTCATGGCCGAACTTGGCGCCCGCCAAGACACCGTCACACTGTGCTGCGACAACACCGCAATCGCCACGGCCAAGTCTACGGCGATCAATGATCGCACCAAACACATTGATGTCCGACACCATTACCTTCGTGAGCTGGTCCGCAGCGGCGCCCTGTCCATATCCTTCGTCCCGACCGCCAAGATGGTTGCCGACGCCTTGACCAAGATCGCAACAAAACATTCCATGAAAAACTTCACGGCTTGGACGATGGTCACACTGAAAAAGTCCCAACCCGACATCACGTCGGATGAAGCCGCATCCCAGGAGAGAACATCCCACCAGCAACTGTCGGAACCCAAGGAACTGTCAAATAGACCGTCCAACGAACCGCCAAGTGGACCACCGAACAAGTCTCCTACCCGTCATCAGGGTTAGGGGAGTTATGAAGATACGGCAATGTGACATCACCAACACCCACATGTGATTCGCCGAACCAGAACCCTGAATGCCGGAGAGACGTCAGACAAATCAAGGAATATATCAACAGGATCCACGTATGCATGAACTCAAGAGACGTAGGAAGACACAAAGTAAAAGAATCATCTTAGCAACATAATGTCCTAATCACTTTTCGATATGCCTCCTTGGATCTAAGTCGCCTGCAAACGTTCGCCGCTGTTCCTCGACCGCCCTATCGGATACCGCGTTTATTCTACATGGGTATCACGCGCGATGGAGGCTCTCACCAAGGCAACGCCCGCACGAAGATGCACACACGACCTCGGCTTGGCTCCGATGTGCGCGATATCCTGGGCCTCGCTCGCTGCTGTAAGGCAAATCGTTCTTATTAGGGCTCATACGAACCAAAGGCAAGGTGCACGGCAACGTATGTGGGACAAGACGCCCTTGAAACGTTCACGTGAGAATATCTCCAGTGAAGCGTGTCGCAGTGGCGATATTCTACAGTGCGCGAAACAATTATCTGCGCACATCAAAATTTTGGTTTGACAAGAAGTGCAGGCAATTGCTTTACTCTGAACACGCC
>NW_008580160.1:974749-1015238 GCF_000520115.1 Aphanomyces invadans
CATCAAAAGAACTGCAAGGACATTATGATGTATGTCGAGCAGTTCCGGCGCTTGTGCACGGATATCAAGCAAATGTCCTAGTTGGACAATGTGACGTTCTTCATCCGCGGTCTGAAGTTGAGGACTCGCGAGGAAGTTAAGTATCGACAATGCAAGACTCTGACTGCGGCGATGAAAGTGGCCTTGGAGTACGAAAGGGCACACGCAGAGTCTTTGGGCATAAGGGTCGATTCGAGAAAGAACAGTCGATTCGAGAAAGAACACCACAGATCGTTACCGCAACGACGCGAACTACAGGAGTCTGTCGACATGGAGGTCGACAACTTGAACGTGCGAGAAAGGTCCAAGAAGAAGGACCGTAGCAAAATCCGTTGCTACTACTGCCAGAAGGTAGGCCACTATTCATCCGAGTGCCAGAAGCCCAAAAAGAAGATCTCAAGTCAGGAGCCACATTGTTGTCAAGTGAACTTGGTAGTCCACGAGGAATCGACGACTAATGACGATGTGGAATACATCGATTCGGACATGGTTTCGCTAGGACAACCCGGTAATAAATTGACGAGATCGAGTGATCACTTCGGTGGAAAAAGAAGTGGAAACGAATGCTCCGGTCACGAAGGACTGTGAGGGATGGATTCTTCAGCTGTTTCGCGTGGAGGCACAAGTTCAGTCAACACCTGCAGAGATCGAAGCAGTGATGGACGAGTTCAAGGATGTTTTCCCAAGGAACTGCCGGAAGGATTTCCACTAGAGCGCTCAGTGCAGTTTGACCTCACGTTGAAGCCCGGTGCGAAGCCGCAGAACCGTGCTCCTTTCCGACTGGCGAAAGTCGAGCAAGAGTCGCTCGACAAGTTTGTGGAAATCCCGAAGAATAAAGGATGGGTTGAGTTGTCTAAGTGTGATTGAGTTTCAAACATGCTTGGCGTGCCCAAGAAATACGAGAACGGGAAGTTGCCTTCACGCCAAGTGTGACTGAAGCCGGCCACAGCAAACACACCAATCCCTTGGGTTCTTGACTACCGTAATGTTAACTCACAGTCAGAAATCCCCAAGATCCCATAGCCGAACATTGAGGATCTCTGCAATAAGATGCATGGCTGAAGTGTCTTTACAAAGATCGACCCTGCCTTCGGGTACCATCAAACGCTGGTCGAACCGTATGTACGCAAGTATACTGCCTTTTGGACGCACAAGGAGATAGTGCAATGATGCGTAGTTCCCATGGGAATGGCGGGGTTGCCAGGGATATGGTCGAGACTTATGCGTCGATGTTCGACAAATTCTGCTTTTTGGAGGTCTACTTGGACGACATTTGCATCTACTCAACGAGTGTCGGTCAGCATGCGACACATCTGCGTACTGTTCTCAAAGGTCTGCGATCGGAAAAGCCTTATGCGCGTCATGAGAAGTGCGCCTTTGCAGTGCCCAAGGTTGACTTCATGGGACACACAATCTCGGCTGGCGGACTCGAGGTTGATGTCAACAAGGTGTGCGCCATTGAGAATTGGGCGGCGCCTACAACTCGGAAAGAGCTGTTGAACTTTCTTGGAATGGCGGGGTACTATCGCAAATTTATTACAAATTACGCGAACTTGGCCCTACCGATCAGTGACCTTGCCAAGGAATCCGTGCCCTGGAAGTGGACGGATCTCGAAGAGAAAGCATTTCTCAAAGTGAAAGCTGCTTTGCAACAAGCATCTGTACTTCAGTTGCCAGACTTCGACAAGTCGTTTATGATCACGAAAGGAAGCATCTGGGTATTGCTGCGGAGCGGTCCTCTTGTCTTGGATGACAAGGGTCAACAATCGGCCGATTGCCTTCTTGTCGAAGAAGTACGGGGGTGCTGAGCGCAATTGGCCATCGCATGAAAAGAAATTGTGCGCCATCAAGCTGGCTCTGACGAAGTGGCGGCCTTAAGTATACGGTTCGCACTTTGACGTCATTACAGAAAATTCGATCTGCCACTGGTTCCTGAAAACACCCGTGTTAACCGCAAGCTAACAAGATGGTTGGAATTCTTCGGTTCGTTTGACTTCACAGTCCATCATCGTCCCGGCAAGACGAATGTGGTAACAGACGCGTTGTCGCGTCCTCTGCGTGCAAGTATTCAAGTTGCTACTTGCACGGTTCACAATTTAGATGAGCACTGTCATGCGATACCTTGCTGTGCGTCAGTGGAACAAAAATGTGTTGTCATTCAAGCGCATTGACCTGCGTACACTTGTGTTGATGATCAACTCGCCTTCTCGGGGGGAGGAGGTGCAAGCAAACAACCTCGAAGTCGAAGTGCCACAACAACATGTCATCAACCATTCCAAAGAACTATCGTATATCACCGTCAAAATGAACGAGAAGTTGAAACAAAGCTCATCCAAGCCTACGCCTAGACCAAACACGTCGAAGATGCGACAATTTGCAAAAATGAACTCTACTTCGTGAAGTCGAATGAACAAATTTGGAAGTTGTTTGTTCCCAGAGTCGACTTTCTAAAAGGCGAAATCATTTCCCAAAGCCATGACACGAGCACTACAGCGCACCCTGGGGTTCGGCGCACGCAGTTGCATGTAGCTCAATTGTACTACTGGAACCGAATGGACGAAGATGTCAAGTTGTACGTCGCAACTTGCGAAACCTGTGCTCGCTATAAGTCGAGTAGTGCTAAAGCCAATGGTTGAATGATCATAATCAAATCTCCTGACGAATGCTGGCATACAGTTTCCATCGACTGGATCACAGATCTCCCTGTTTCCAATGGAAATATTCAATCGTGATTTGTGTCGACAAGATATCGAAACGACCAAAGTACTGCGCCACGACGTCGACCGTTGATGCACACCAAGCTGTAAAGAAGTTCTTTGACACTTTGACACTGTTGTCCGGAACCACGATTTGCCTGCTGTCATTATCAGTGATCGAGATCCAAAGTTCACTAGTCAGTTTTGGCAAGATTTGGTGAACATCATGAACGTGAAACACTACATGACCACGGCTGGGCGAGCGCAAAGCGATGGAGCCACAGAACGGCAATACCGGACTTTAGAGGATGCTCTACGTTGCCAAGTGACCTAGTTGGGCCACGACAGGTGGCATACCGGAACCATCGAGTATGCGCATCAAGGACTCGTACAAACATCGGCTGGAATGACTCCCTTTGAAGTTGATACTGGCCGAAAGCTTCGCAATCCAGTGTTGAATGACGTATTGGCGTTGAACGAGTATGCAAAGAACTTTGCTGAGCGACGCAAGGAGTTGCTAAAGATGGCCCTGGACAACCTCGAAAAGGCTAAACCCGCCAAAAGGAATACTATGATCGTAAGAGAGCCGAAGTGGAATTTAAAGTCGGCGACAGCGTCATGCTAGCTACACGCGACATTCCGTTAAAGCATGCACAGCTACTCGAACTGCAAGAAAAGTCAAAGTTCGTTCCACGATTCATTGGTCCCTTCCAAGTGACGGTGGTAATCAACTCAAATGCAATGCGGTTGGCCCTACCTGTGTCAATGTGGCGTCTTCTACATTGACCGGTTGAAGCGCCACGTGCCAAACCCATCTCGATTCCAAAATCGTCCGATTCCGAAGGCTACGCCTCATGTCCTGAACGACAAAGGAAATGAGCTCTATATCGTAGAAGCTCTGCTATAGCAACGGCAATTCAATCGCAAGAAGGAATACCTTGTCAAGTGGCATGGTTTGCCAGAACACGAAGCAACATAGGAGTTGGAGCGAACAATCAAGCACGTTTCAAGAAGCTTGTACAAGACCTACGCGTGAAGTTGCGAGAGACCAAGGCGACATCAGGGGGAGAATGTAGTAATCATACAGATCTAACTAATGGTGTTGCGACGTCGAGTGTGCGTGGTCGGTATGAGACGGTAGCTAGTCGCACCGCACCTGCAGCGCGACCTCATGAGTATTACATAGTGATCTTTAGCTAGAACGTTTTAACGATGACAATCGAATCACTTCCAATTTTCCTCTGCGCTATCAACTCCCTATACCAACTGCTTGATTTATGGTGCCCCGGCCAGCGTCTGTTCGACCGTGTGCGATAGTGTGATGAAGCCTCCATGCTTGACGACCGTGGTGCCCACGGTCGGGTCTCAAAGCGCTACCGAGTGCACCCTCGGCGCGTTTCAGAATGGGTTCGATGCGGCAAGCAGTCATTGCACGACGGCCGCCGGGATCGCGATGGTCCTCCCGAATTCCACCACCTCCACCACATCGAAGGGAGTTTGGCCAACAATTTCCGTGCCGATCCCCGAATGATAAGGATAAGGATAAGGAAAAGAGGATGATCCGATAAAAGTGACTTCGCACGAATGCCAATGTCGGACCGATACAGTAACACCGTACTGTTATGGTACAAAGACGACCAACAACTAATGTAGAAATGTACGAATGGCCCTAAATGGGACCAACGACCTTGAAAAGAATCCAAACCATGATGTGTCCTTGACGTCAAACCGTGGCCCACACCAGGTGATCGACACGGTCCACAAGTTCATTGCCACTTGCTATGGCCAAGGTCCTCGCTGCTGTCGCCGCCACCGCCGAGTCCGAAATCGGCAACGGGACCAACGGGACACGTATGTGACTGGCATCCGCTACACGTCGTCTGGCTGCGGCGCGTCCTGGATCGCCCCCAAGGTGCTCCTCGCCGCCGCCGGTGGACGGGCCAGCTTTGGTGGGGTCGCGCTACTCGGCGGCACCAAGGACGGCGAGCGCATCAAGATCGTCCAGCAAACCATGCATCCCAAGTTCAACGAAGACGACACGACGGACGACGACTTTTCCACCTTTGACACTGAATCCAAGGTCGCCCCCGTCAAAGTCAAGTCTCGGCCCCAGGCATCGTGTCGTGGGTGCGTGGCGTCGGCACTGAGAGTTCGCACTCCGTCTTGCTCGAAACGGACGTCGCAGGCTCTGGTCCAACGCCGACTTTAAGAAAGCGCTGCGAGCGAACGCGAAATCTTGGACTCGATGGTGTTTGCCGGTGGCGGACCCAAGGACTTGTGCCAAGGCGAGTGTGGGGGACCATCACTCGATACGGTGTCGAGTTCGTCGGCGGCATGACGAGCTCGGGCAAAGGGTGCGCCGAGCCTGGATACCCTGGTGTGTACTCGCACGTGTCAGTCGCCCGCGTCTTCATGGAGCCCATCTTCCCTGTCGTTCGTCTCCAGTCGTTTCCTCTGGTCGGGAAAAGCTGCAGGCAGGCCTTGCTTTCGTCCGTGCTGCACCCAGACGAGGCATACTGACATGGAATCGCACTTTCACGAACCATCTCAATTTTGTCTCTTCCGTATGGAACGCATTGTTCGAACCGTGATGGTGGTAAATTGCGTTGTCGTGGAGAATGACAGGTACTGACTACGTGAAGACGCTTGTCGACAGCGCATGCCTGCGCGGTTTGGCTCAAGTTGTTGTAAGCGATGGCGGTAGTGTCGAGTATTAGCGTACTGGGCTACATGAATATGTCCGTCAGTACCTTTCGCAATTTTTCGTTCATTGACTTTAGGGTATAGACATACTTGCACTTACACCGCAACCTCTCTTTAGGGCGTGTTCAGAGCAAAGCAATTGCCTGCACTTCTTGTCAAACCAAAATTTTGATGTGCGCAGAGATAATTGTTTCGCGCACTGTAGAATATCGCCACTGCGACACGCTTCACTGGAGATATTCTCACGTGAACGTTTCAAGGGCGTCTTTTCCCACATACTCCCTCCATCCCACAATAATGGCGCGACTTTGATGAGGGTGTATTGTACATGTTTGATGATTTTATTACTGTCAACTTCAAAATGGTTTGTATCCATTCCTGTAGCACATTCGTAGTTCCGATTGAACGACAAGAAAGAGTGCGCCAAGTCTTAACTTGATGTGTCTGATGTTACGCTGTCGACACATTAACATGTCGAGTTTTGGAGCATGTTCACATGTAATACAATCTCTCTCAACATGCACTCATTCAACATGGAAATGGGAAGGCGGGACCTGATAAACGAGAAGCGCGAAGCCATTCTTCGTGAAAACTTGAGGTGTGGTGTCTGCTCTGCAAGGCTTGCACATTGTTTTGGCTAAAACTTAGCCAGCAAGAACAAATGCCATGCTGCCACGATTCGCAAAGTCCATGCTCGTACCAAGGTCCAAGGAGTTGTGGAAGGCTACATTAATGTGTCATCTCCGGTCTGAAGAAGGGTAAAGTGGGCTGAAAGTTCGCCTGCACAGCAGCCCAAGTGAAAGCGAAACTATTGCAAGTGCATCTTGCCAATCGAGCTATACTTTGAGCTATTTCATCGCAAACTGGTATGATAGACAACTGAATACATGATATTCAACACATTAAACGGCGTTGTATTGCACAGATGTAAAGGAATAAGTAGAGGAACACGTCACTGGTACCTCAAGCTGGGCATGATTCGATCCCACGCCAATGCCATCAAGTCCGTGCTGACAGAAGCGAACAAGTACACTCGTTTGTATGAAGTTTGCCATGAGCTTTGTTCGGCCAGAAATTCTGTTCACTGAGCTTCTGAACTACGTCCACATTAATGAATACATTGGTATTGAACCAAACCAATTCATAGAGATGAATAGTTTGACGTTCATACATATAGCGTTGCTAGTAGTCCGCTGTCTTGGTGTCGTAAGTGGGATGGCTGTCGGGAGAAAAAACCCTCCTGAATCGAATGGCGCTGGCGGAATTTAAGAATTCACAGATCCAATATTTAGCAACAAGTGAGACAATATCTTAATATTACACCTTTACAATGAATGCTATGCACAAAATATTTTATCGTGTAGTACCCTGTATTTTATTCAAGGAGGCATACGGAACAATTCTGAGTCGCGCCATTATTGTATTCCCTCCGTTCCAAAATAAGTGCGCGAATCAGAATTTTGACGTATGCCTCCCTGAATAAACTATCAAAACTCTGAGATCGAATGCGAAATTGTACAATGTAACGTTACGTTTGCCCTATCCAATGGCGGAATTGCTGAATTCCGTCCTTTCCAATTGATACAGGAGGAGGTTTACCACCAGATCCCTCCGAACGAGCACAAGGACCATCCACAATAACAACACACACCTGAACGCGCTTACTTCTCATCATCTACACTAATTGGTACGATTCAAACTTCTCTCATGACGTCAATGACATCAGTCGACTCACCGTCACACATGTCAATGGCTTCCAGTGTTTGGGAGAGCTCTTCGACGCATCGGGCCTCTTGAGCATGCCTGCAAGCACACGATCCAACTCGTCCAATTTCGGTCAACCTTGCATTCGAGGCGTCGAAAACTTCCCGTGGGGACGACACATGCTGAGGTAACAGGCCCTTGAGCTCTTGCTTCGCTTTGACGATGTGAGGCAACGTGCAGACATTGTCTCCGAAAACACTCGTCGTCTCAACAGGCACGCTTGCAAGGACATGAACGTGTGGTTCAGTGTCTCGTACGTGTAAGCGGTGAAGGCATCTTCAACATGAGCAACCAGTTTATCAATGCTGCGTGCAGACTTGCGGTGTTGTAAGGACTGGATGGCTGAGAAGAAACCCAAGTCGAACACGTTGGTGTCGGGGAAATTCGATGGTTGTTGTGCAAGTGATATCGTCCTTCCAAGAGTCTTGTACTTGGTCATGGCTTCGTTCAGCAGCGCGTTGGATGGGATTACATGGACATGGGCATTGTCGTGTTGCAACTTCACCACACGGTGGTCACCTGGCCACTTGGCTACTATTGCAGGCAGCACCATCTCGACCAAGAAGGTATGATAGATTTTCATTCTGCTGTACAGTCAGTCAAAAATGGCTTGATTTCCCTGGAATGGGGCCGAAACAAACTAAGCTTGAGGTATCCGTGCAGCGTCCCGAGACTTATCCCTATGGGAAAATGTTACTAAAATTCTTCTGCGGTCAATATGCATCTGTTTTAAGGAAATGGAATGAAGTGTAGTTCGTTGGGATTGCGATACTTGCAGGAGCTTTGTTTTCACTTCTTCAGCGGTGAACGCCTTCTTTCTACCAACTCTACCTCTCTTCTTGCTTGCAACATTGACTTTCATGTTGCCCTGACAGCACCTTGCTTCTTCGCTTCCGCAAGGACCCGCCAATGGTGGCAACGTGGCATTTGTACTTGTCCACAATGATCTGGCTTAATCCATTATGTAGTCTAGCCTTGTAGCTACCGTTGCGGGTGGAGCAACACCTCGCGGAGGATGGATTCGAGCTCGACGTCGGTCAGGTTGCGCCTTTCAATTGGCATATTTTGAACGTTTGCCGTTTGAAGTGAACGTTTTATATGAAATGCATATGTATAGTATTAATAGTATGAAATTTTGGAACATGGGAAAGGCCACAGCACTCGATAACTTCCCCTCGTTTAACACATCAACTGAGAGCCCCTATCTGAAGAGCCAAATCTACACGAAATATTTCGACTCCGGGTAGGTGACACTACGGATTCAAAATTTCATCTATACTTGATGACACGTCATGCCTAACCTCCACAAACTCGCGCACATATTTTGGAACTGAAGGAGTATGACGGAGGGGGTAGATAGCAGTGCAACTTGTGTCATATGAGCCCTTCTAAGAACTGCGTTTGCGTTACAGGAGTGAGCGACGCCCAGGACATCGCGCACATCGGAGCGAAGTCGAGGTCGTGTGCATATTTTCCTGCAGGCTTTGTCTTGGTGAGAGCCTCCGTCGTGTGTGTCACCCAACGTCCAATCCTCTCGTCGGGAAATGCAGGCCTTGCTTTCGTCCGCACCCCGTCGAAGCAAACTTCCATCGCATCGCACTTTGTGAACTACCACAATTTTGTCTCTTGGGGGCGTGTTGGAAGCAAGCTGGGATACCTGTAAGATCTATTGCAAAATCGGACCCTTTCCACGTTGACTTGGTGACCCTTCATTTTCCAATTCACGTCTGCCATGGCCTCGCCGTCGCTGTCGTCGCCCAATTCAACTGCACCCCGATGTACCCCTGTCTGCAAGTACCCGAACGTGACTGGCATCATCTCGACAGACCAAACCATTCGGTTGGAAGTTGACATGAAGGCTTCGAGTCATTGTGTGCTTCAGAAACGGTCCACGTGCCGTCACGACACCCTTTGCTCTTTACGTCATTGGAAGAGAGTTGGACGACGAAAACTCCGCTTGTTACTTAAATAGGGGATGGCTCTCATTCGAGCTACTTCGCATGGATCGAAGCTTTGTACAGCGCTAGGTCGTCGTTGGTCAGTACCGCCAGGAACCCTCCTGTGGGCATCGCGTCATTTGTCGGAAGCACCCAGCCATGCTGAATGTCCACGACGGGTTGCGGCGCGTCAAAGTGATGCACGACAGATGACGTGGCAACGTCCCAGACTTTGACTTCGTGTGCCCCGACATCGCCTGACCCGACGACCGGGCTGTCCTTTTTGGAGGCGCCGTCAAATTTCGACCAGATCGCCGAGCGTGTGAGGGCGCTGGGGGTGGAATGGCCCTGCAGCCACGTGAGCTTTAGCATTTGATTGCCATGTACCTGCAAGACACCGTCAGCGTCGGTTTCCACGAGCATGTCGTCTTGGTTGATCCGGAGCGACACGACAAAATGCTGGGCGGGAGAGGTCGTCGTCGTTGAGGCGGTGGTGTTGGTCGTGGCCGCCGTTCGAGTCGACACTACCAGCTGGCTTGGACATCTCGGGTTGTTAGCCATGGCGCAGCAATTCTTGATATCCATGTGCATGTGGTGGACCAGTGGCTGGGCTGTGTCGGAAGCGCCCCAGATGGATACACCACTGAACGTGGCGGCAACCACCACCTACTCATCCATCACGTCGTGCACGAGTTTGAGGCAAAGTACGAACGGAGATATTCGATTCGAGGCCCAGGGACCGAACGGCGTGGACGGGTTGTCGAAACTGATGGGTCAACGTCTCAAGGACGTCCGTGCCGGGCTTGCGCATGTCGAAGCGCGAGAGCGTGCCGTTCTGGTGGCCAACCCACAGCTACCGCACAATGCAAAGACGTCCACCACGGTCTGCTGCAATACCTGATGCGCGTTGGACACATCCCAGCAGCAAGACCAGCCGTGGCGTTCAGGCATGTCGAAGTGCAAGATCGACTGCTGGGCGCTTGGACTTGTCTATCAAATAGTGATAAAGTCACTTGATCGCGTCATGTTTGCTTGATAACGTCAGATTTGGTCGGGATGTCGTACATACCACGTGCAATTTGCCGTCCATGGCTGTCGTGGCTATGTACTTGCTGTCGTTTCGGATGGCTACGTCGCGGATCGCGAGGCGGTGCAGTGGAATCGTCGCGCGGTGATGCGTGTCCAACAAACTCACCTAGCCCAGTGTGATGAGAGGGCTGTCTCGAAGTGGTGCAGAGGACCCTACCTGCACGAGTCCGTGGGTGTCGCGAGTCAACTTGGTACCCACTGCGAGGAGGTCGCCACGCAGCGCGATAGCGCAGACGCGGGCGTCCGAGCATGGAATCGAGGCGACTTTGCCATACGCCCAAGTTTCGTGGTCAAGGCGTTGGGAAGGCACACCGAGCCGCGAGGAGGATGAAGAAGGAGGAGGTGGGCCACAGGTCTTTAGCATGGAGTTTTCTTCGAGGAGCTCCATCACGCGATTCTTGTGCTTATCGCATTCGAACTGCAGGGCGGCGTGCTGAAGTTTGAGTTTCGCAACTTCCATTTCCATCTGTGCACAAGAGCGCGACAATGATAATGGGGTGAGGAATCAGCGAACGAGGTACCGCCGTGCGCGCCGCCTTCTCGGCCAGGTACTTTTGGTTCAACTCTTCCTGTCGACTGTTGTCCACGACAGCAACTGTGTCCGTGAACAGCACACGCACGTCGTTGCGCTTCACGGGCTGACTGCACACAGGGCACGACTTGCTCTGCTTGACCCATCGCTCGATGCAACTCAAGCCAAACAAGTGGCCGCACGCGAGACTCGCCAAGCGGTGGTCGCCACTGGTCACACACTTCTCGCAGCAGATCGTGCACTCCGTGGCGTGTATGCTTGGTTCGGGCTCGTCTTCCGTCAAATCAATGCCGTTGACGTCGTCGGGGTCCGCGATGCGCCTTCGTTTGGACATGGAAGGTTGCCCGTGGGAATGCAACTTGGCGGAGGCAGCCAATCAGAGGCGTCAATTGGCTTTAGCGTATATGCGTTTTATTCAAGTTTTAACGAATTGGGAGTTATTCATTTCTTGAAACATGTCGAATTTTAACGACATTGGGATCCGAGTTTAACCGAATGCGTCGAATTCGGCAGAACGAGTTTTTCACCCGATTGCCCAAAACTCCACTGCTTGCACGATGCCAGGTATATACGCATGGGGATCGGGTACGACGCGCATGGGATGGAGCTGCCACTGACGAGGTACACGCAGGTTCATCAGGGCAACTAGGCACACGCGATGACTTGGACTACGCGGAGCCGGTGAAGGTAGATTTTGAGGTGCGATGTTCGCATGTAATTCACCACGCGCGTACCAAACGATGCGTCATGTGGAACAGGCTGCGTTCGTCGGCATCACCACAGGCGGTGGTCATAGCGCAGGTAACGTACAGCGATGCGCTTGATTCCTTAAGACAAGACTTGCATTTCTTTGATCGATTGCATGCAGGATGGACAACGAGTGGCGAATTGTTTACATGGGGGGACGCGAGTCGGGACCGGTTAGGACGCGCAACGTCATCGTCACCATCTCTGGTCGCTAAACCAGTGCTTGGGCTCCCAGTACGCTCGAATTGACGCTGCACTCGTGCTTTATCGTGCAACTCTAGCCGATAGATCTCGCGTGTTGTGGGTGGTGGCATACGGTGGCTATTTCTCAAGCCCAAGACAGCACTGACACGAGCAGCAGCCGTCCAACCCAAGTGTATGTATGGGGCCACGGCCACGCATCGAAGGAAGCGCTGCCTCTCGTCGCAGGTACTGAAGTGTGTTTGCCACGTCAGTTTGGATTGTGGCAGCCGAAATGGGCATGTGTAGGCGATGCACAAGGAACTCGGTCCACATGTGCTAAAGTGCTGGTCACGTCCTTTCCATCGTCCATTTGCGTCACAAGTCTATCATGCGGCTGGAAACATTCGCTCATAGCGACGCAGGACGGTCGGGTACGTCCATCTTCGCATTGAAGCCACGTTATCGTCGCTCGAGGGCTTGCAGGTGTTTGCATGGGGCAAGGGCCGACATGGCGAGCTGGCGATGGGGCCGACCGCGACAGAAGCCATGGTGCCAACACGAATCGAGTCGTTGGCGCCGCAGACCATCCACAGAGTCTTTTGTGGGTGGCAGCACTCTGTTTTTCTCACAGCTCTGGGTGACGTACGCTCGTGTGAAGGCTAAGATGAGTTGTGGCACTTCACGAGCGACTGCGTAGGTCTGGACGAGTGGGAGCAATAAGCATGGCCAGCTCGGTGTGCCACAGGTACACCCTCGTGCATGAGTGAACGATATCGAAGGCATCATGGTGTTCGTGCAGGTGGCACACGCATTTGTTCCCCAACGAGTGCAGGTGTTAAATACAACCGATGAAGCGATGGTCGACGTAAGTGTGGGATGGCATCATGCGGTATGCCTCGGCCGCAGCGGCGCCGTCTATGGATGGGGCAAAGGGGATTTGGGGCAGCTAGGTACGTCGTCTGCTTGAGACCACGAGATTGATCATGGGGTTCGTAGGTTTTGGCTCATTCGAGTCGAAATCCACGCCCCAGCCACTGCCAGTCTTTGCACATCCACCCGCTACCGTTTGTCAAGTTGCGTGTGGTTCAGAACACACTCTCTTCGGTACGATTCTGCCTTGCCAGGGTGGATGTGTCGTCATGTAGTCTTTGGCGGCAGTGATGGCAGATGGTCAGGTGTACTCGTGTGGCTGGGGGGAGCATGGAAATCTCGGTACGAGGGCTGCACGACGTTGAGCTGACGTTGCGACGACTCTGTAGGACATGGCAACATCGACAACGTGGCCACACCTACAAAGATTGCGTTCTTCCAGTCGCGCGGTGTGCATGTTGACCGGTGCATTGCAGGGGGGGCGGTGTCAATAGCGTTAACTCACTGATGTCAAATGTCCCAATGTTGGCAGCGGTTCATTTCGGGTCACGCGACCGCTCGGACCCACAACGACTTTCATTGTGTCAGACTGCGCAGATTTCTCGACTCCTGGTATAGTTATCCAAGGGGGGGTTGCCCCAGGTGCGAAGCGTCTCCGGCAACCTAATCTCCGTCCATGCCGTGTCGAGGGCTGGAGGTCGTATGTGGCAGAGCGACGTAGCAAATTGCACGTTCAAGCTTCGCATTTTAGCAATTTTGTAAGTGTATTGCCTGCACAACCTAAATGAACCAGGAAGAATTTAGGCGCATTCCGAAGAGTGCAATCAAATTATCTTCTCATTTGTATCTAGGAGCAACATCCGGATTTTGAAATCAAATATTCTACTGACATGGATTTAACACTTGTAACAGTGCGATTATTTTTAAATGTCCAATCTGTTGCACGGCGCGCAAACTTCAACTCCCACCGCAGCGTAGCGGTGGTCTGGTGAAGGATTTTGAGATTGCGGTGCTGTGCACTTCTACCAGTACGTAGCTCCCTGTTCTAGGGACGGTATGGTTATTTGTGATGTATATTATGCAGTAAAATGAGCGAATTGCATTTTGATATTTCGGGTCACTTGATTGTGTTTTCCGTGGGTTTCGCTCTTGTGACTGCATAATATACCAAGTGGTCTGTTAAATGCGGCGAACTTGATGCAATCCTTGAGTTGGAGACATGCCGGTGATACTCTATGCCGTGGGGCTTGCGCTGGCGGCGCTAGCCGTCCGCATCTACCTCCTCGGTTCAAAGAAGGCCCTGATCAATTGGGTTGCAAACTCGTCGTTGTTTTACATCATGTACAAGAGACAGCTCGCCGCACACCATGCGTCGCCCGAATTTAACGTGACGTGCTTCGAGACAACGATTCTCGACGGCGCCGCCACTGTCTTGACGATCCCGTTCCTCCAAGACAACTTTGCGTACATTCTGTTTGACCACGCCACCGGTGAATGCGCTGCCGTGGATGTCGCGGACCCCCAGGCCGTGCTCGACATGTGGCGCGCATTGGTCGCGCGCCGGTCGTCGCCGTCGTTGCCGTTGAACCTCAAGTACATCCTCACGACGCACAAGCACTTCGACCACGCTGGGGGAAACCGCAAGCTGAAAGCCGTCTTGCCCAACGCGACCATCGTTGGCGGCGTGCTCGACAACGTCCTCGGATCCACCAAGCAAGCATGGCACGGCGACAAACTCAACGTCGGCAGTCTCACCATCGAGACACTCGCTGTGCCGTGTCACACAATGGTATTCTATCCATGTGCATGACCAAAGGCGGAGTATTCACGAGCTCGGACAGGGCCACGTCGCATACTATGGTGGGTTCGGCCGATGCGTGTCTGGAATATCTAGACTCACATGGCGGCAGTATCGACGGCAAATCACACCGGGCAAGGGTGCGTTTTTACGGGGGACACGTGTACGTAGCTGCCAATTTCTCGTCAAATGAGCTCGGTGTCTTCAAAACGACCCTTGACGGTGCGGCATGGTCCATTCTAGTGTTCGTGGGCGGGACCGGGCGCTTTTTCGAAGGCAACGGCGACCAGGTAAGGGCGTGCCGACAAGGCTACGTCTCGTTCTGCTGCACGCGTGTGTGAATGCAAGCTGCCAAACTCGTTGCGATGGCATCGACGGCATGACGGGATATGTGGCGCACTAGATGTATCGCAACCTCTATCAAGTCCTTGGATCCCTCCCGCCGTCTACCCAGGTCTTTTGCGGCCACGAATATACGCTGAACAACCTCAGTTTTGCGTCGTACATCGAGCCAGACAATGTCGACGTGCAGGCCAAGGCATGTGCCTTCTCCAGCGCCTCACGCGCCGTTCTTGACATCGTCGTGGTGTCGTGTAGATAGAGTGGGCCATTGTAAGGCGGGCACAAGGCCACCCCACGGTCCCATCGACGTTGGCGAGTGAAATGGCAACCAATCCATTCATGCGCATCCATATTCCCTCCGTCGCCAAGGTATGCTCCATGCGACTCCTTGTCTCAACCACTCGTGGCTGTTATCGTTGGACTCATTCGCCTCCTTTGCGTAGCATTCGCCGAGCAACGAGCCATCGGACACAATGACACACCTGCGGGCGATGAAGGATAACAATGTCCACCACGCCGAATTTGCGCGCATTCAAAGGTACAATACCCTGTGTCTAGCTATCTTTACGAGTTTGAAGCGACGCCGCCTACGGCTCTTTGTCATCGTGGGTCTGCCAGTGTTTTAGCAATGCTGTCCCGATGGCGCGGACGACGCCATTGTCCATGCGCTGTCCGAGTTCGGTGGTCGACTCATTGGGATGGTTTTGGCTGCGTAGGTTGGTCAAAGCAGCGACATCGAGCGAATCGACTTCGGCGACCCAAGGCGCCACGTGTCGGTGAAACCTTTGAAACTTGCCCTACTCACGCGAGAATGAGGATGGGAGGCGTTCTGACGGAGACTGAAGCGTCGCGGGAGTCGCCGCGACGTATCTCGTGTCTGTCGACTAATGCAAAAACCCAAAATTGTGCATCATGCCTACCGTCGTGATGTCTCTGTCGAACACAAACGTCGGCACCCCTGACGCGATCGCTTCGGTGACCATCGAGATCGAATCGGGCGTGGTCACGATGGCCGTTGCGTGCGCGAGAAAGCCCAGGAACGGATTCGGGTCGATGCCGTCCCATATGTACACAGATGGGAACGACGAGAAAGCTTCGTAGAGAAAGCGCGCCACCTATGGCATCCACGTGCATTCAGCTATTTCTGCAACCGAAGCACGACAATACGTGCATCGTGGGGAGTGCGTCGAGAAAACGTTACGAGGAAAGAGGCCGTATGCGCGTGGTGCTCGAGCTGCGACACGAAAGCGGCCGCGCGGTCTGCGAGCCATCGAATGTAGTGTTAACCATTGTTCCAATGCAGGAGGGGAAGATGGCTGGCACATACCCAAGGTAAGTGTGTACCCTCTGCAAGACCCGCCAACAAGCACGGCGATCTTTGGGGATGAAGCGGGATGGGCCCACGACGTGGCGCGGTCGTGCCAAGCTTGTCTTGCTGATGTCAACGAGGCAGCGGAGATGTCACACATGGTGCCGGGAGTGAGGTGGACGTTTGGCGGAGGTGGACAAATTGCCGCGTACGGGAAGTCGTGGAAGGGTGCGACGACTGCGTCAAAGTACCGTAGGCCCGCGCTACAGGAAAGGTGTAAGAGTTGTGCTTGCGCCAGGCGTGGACAACTTACCGAGGATGTTGGATTTGAATGTTGAACACACCAGGAAAAGCCTGCTTGTACCCAGCGCACAACGCGACAGTCGTCCGTCCGCACCCAATCACGACGTCGGGGGGTGAAGATGTATACGAACTATATCCGGTCCAAGGATCGTAGCTACATCGTGCCAACAAGAGATGCAGAAGCGGTGGCAACATCGCATGCACGCGACTTGAGTACGTGGCACGACTCATGGCTACCGATACATTCTCGTGTGACGGAAGGAATGTCTGCAACTTAGACGCCAACGCAAGAGCTTGTTTCTCGGCGCCGGCTGCGCCATTTCCGAGCACAAGGATCTGTCGCCGCCGCCGCACACCCATCCCAACAGCTTCGACTACGGTTGCTGGAATCGCCGCCGCGCGCATTTTCAATGTCCAAAATTTGTCTAGTTGAAAATATATAATTTCGATGCAATTTTTCACGTCCAGGAAAATATCATCTCGTGCAACAACGGAAACTCGCTAATCCCTAACAAAGGGTAGATTCTGGAAAATATCCAAAATATCTTAAAAATTCAACATTTGATTCGTGAAGCGATTCCAATTTCGATGCAGATTACACTACTCGTCATCACCCTCGCTCTCTTCCTCAGCGTTTTGCAGCCAGAAGATAAACGGTTCAAGGGACTTTCTGAGGTCAGCCGCTTGTGTCGGCGTTACTTCGAAGTGGGCGTGAAGCTTGCGGACGGCGTCGTCCGTCCAGGACAAGATGATGTCTTCGCTCAAGATTTCTTCGTCGTACAAGAGCTTCAGGACGACAGGGAACGATTTCAACAACGTGGGGAACTTCACGGCGCAGAAATGTTCCGTAAGGGCAATCACCTGATGCTGCATGCGATCCGAATCCACAAGCTTTTCCAAAACAGGGCGGTACTTGGCAACTTGGTTGCTCGACAGGATTTGACTCGTAAACGCAGCACCAAAGAAGATGGACAAACGATCGTTTGCGGGCAGAGCGCCGTTCGTTTGTTGGCGGACAACTTCGTCGTAGATTTCAATCGATGAGTGAGTGCCCATCAAGAAGGTGGCCACAGCAGCAGTCGCCGCTTCAATTGCAGCTTCATCATCAATGTCCAAGTTGTCGAAAGAAGGCACAACTTCGTCCGAGGTAGGTGGCGCGACCATGGCAGCATGAGCCGCCGCTTCGAGGGCTTCGGCTTCCTTCGCGCGAGCTGCGACAGCCTCGGCAGACAAATCGGTGTGCCATTCGATCTCTTCTTCGGAATCGTTGCCGGCTTTGTTCGACCCGTCATTGTCGTTTTCGTCTTCCGACTCGACAGCCTTCTTCTTTGACTTTTTCTCCTTCTTTTCACCGCTCTTTTCCTTTTTCTCCTTCTTTTCTTTCTTTTCCTTCTTGGGTTCGTCGTCACCTTCTGCCGAGTCCTTCTTCGACTTCTTCTTGGTCTTGCCATCCTTGTCACCACCTTCGGCCTTCTTCGCGCGCTTTGCCGCAGTGTGTTCCTTCAACAAGTATGTGGTCAACTTGTGGTTCATGTCGACAGGTTCAACGGCACCACATGCCAGGCATTTGTGGAAGATGCTTTCCTTTCCCTTAAATTTGTACTTCGTTTCAGGCAAACGGCAGTTAGGGCACAAGACAAAGAGTTCAATGAACTTGGAGAGTTGTGCTTGCATCTGGGATGCTTCAAACGCGCCGTTGACAACGGCACGCTCGGTGGCGTCGTCAAATTTCGACTGCGCGCCCAATTCCGTCCCGAAAAACTTGGTGACTTCGCCCGGCGAGCGATGCAAGGCAGATGCGATTTCGACAGCGTTGACAACGACAGTCTTAATGCCGTTCCCACGGCCTTCGATTTTCGCGATCAGACGCGGCATCTTGTATCGGTATTCAGGGTCGTCTACAGGGGTCGTTCCGGCAATGTTGATGTTCGACATGGTTGGTGTAGGATCGTCGTTATTGGGGTATAAACTTGTTCTTTTCCAACGGGTAGTACAAGGGCTGGAGGCGGTGGAAACACAAAAGCATGCACAAGCGTTCAAGCCGTCGGAGAATGAGACTGACGGGGAGGAAGGATGAGCGCGTCGGCGGCGGACCTGGTACCTCGGATGCAAATTTGCAAGTGAAAGCGACCAGTCATGGGCGGGGAGAAAACCTCTATAATTTAGTACGCTCCCATGTCACTTACCACGGGTGAACTAGGTTCGACCAGAAAAACGCAAGGCCGTGCATTGGCTTACACAGTTTAACGTAAAATCCAATGAAGGATGTGGCATTGTAGAGTTGCCGCTGAGGACGCGTCGGGCGACGCATTCCCATTATTGTGACCTGCATCCCGAGAGTGTACCGTGAGTAGATTCGAGGTAGAGAATTGCACTGGAGGTCGGTGCTTTGGCTGTGGGTGCAGGTCGACGAAGTACTGATTGAAGATTCGATGACAGTAAATAGAACGTATTTAACGTTTAACGCATGTTTTGTCGAAACCCACGCCACTAGGTGCTTGCATGTACGCGCCGACGAATGTGTGGTCGTCGATGCGCCGCTCTCGTCAGCGACCTCATTCGCTGATCGGCTGGGCCGCTTTCGGTTTCCATGCTCTTCTGCATTATAGTAAACCGTCTTCGTTCCCTCTATACTCGCGACCACACTCTGCAATCTCGGGTGCAGGCGGGCACCCTCACCCTGCCCTGCGCACAGGCGTCACCCTTGTTGTCCTGGCGCCTTGATGAATGCCCACACTCGGGCGGACGGAAACACTTTTCCGATGACTTCAAAGACAAAGAACCTAGTGGCAATGATAGGTCTTGCATTACGAAGCCTAGCGGCAGCTGCGCTGTGGAAACCTCGGTGGAGGATTGGCATGGAGTCGCAATCACCTCCGTCAAACCGTGATCAGCTCGATGGAGATCTCCGAGAATGTCGAATGGAGGATGTGGTGCCTAGAGTCGTGGCAAGTAGTTGGCAACGGCACGTTCGAGGTCGGTTGCTCGTCTAGCTCGCATCCAGTCCTGTCAGATGGGTCTACCGATAGACGCTTACCGATGGGCTTCGATCACGATACGCTCTTCCGACGCCTTCTTGTGCACCAAGTTGTAATCTGGGATAATGTGCTGGCCTCGCTTGTCGTCGCGGGATTTGCCGTCTTCTGCGTTTTTCGCAATGCTCTTGTAGGCCGCAACAAGTTCCCGGAGAAGGTCGCCGCCTTGGGCGACGCCAACACCATCGGCCAAAATTGCACGTTGATGGGACCATCTACAAGTCGGAAGCGCATGACATTCCATAAAAACACGGCTCTTCCATGCCGTCCTCGTCCGTAATACCTCGCTTTCGTGTCGTGGTCGAGGTTCTCGGGAATCGAAACCTGGTCCAGCGGGGTCTCAACCGAGAACGCGCCGCGCTGTAGCATGTGCCAGTACCCTTCCAGCGCATACACACGAGTGTAAAACGAATACGCTTCAATGGCCACGACACGAGACGATTCCGTCATGTAATTCTTGCCCAGACCAGGCACCTATAGCGCCATGATCAATCCTTGCCACGGTTCTACTGCCACCGCACCTGTTTCTCAGTGTAAATGATCTCTCTGCCATGTCGAATCTTGACGGGTTTCTTCTCGGCATCGACGAGTCGTTGGCACGCGACTACGGCACAGATGAGACGCCATCCCACCGACGGGCGACGAATGCCACAAATGTGGCGATTCCGTTCATGGGTACCTTGCATCATGGTGACAATGTCGGGGCGAAAGATCGGTGCGTCCAGCTTGGTTCGTTTCGACTTGTTGCGCTTGTCGAACTTGTCTTGGTTGCGCAACACGGTAAAGATCGAATGTGACAACACCCACCTGACAAATCTCAGCCATTCGTTTCCAGGTCAAGTGTCGTACCCAGGGTAGATTTCGTTGATGGCTGGCGAGAGCTCTGGGATGTTGTGGCCAGGGATGTTGACGAGGGCAAACGGCATGTCAAGCTTTTGCGGTAGCGTCGACACACCCGTCGCAATGACCGAGTACGCAGCGTTCGTAAAGTTGCTCGGGTACTTGATCGAGACGGATAGACCGTAAAACACCCCTTCGCCAGGCCATAGTTCTTGGTCCGGAGCTTTCAATGTGTGGTTGCTGCCCACGTTGGCACCGTACCTACCACAGTTCTCAGCAACGATCGTTCAAGTCACGACTGGTCGGTACCCAATGTTGCCGCGGCCACGTGGCCAAAATGCCGCGACAATCATCGCTTGGTGGTGAAATCCCACAAATGGACCGAGGAATGTCGACGTGCACTCGCCTTCGGCAATCGCCGTGTTGGGACCTGCGAAACATTGCAAGACATGTTGGTTAATATCGATTAACGTACAAAGAGGACGTACCGAGAAGCGAATCCATGACCATGCCGTGGCGCTCGACGTGGGAGCAGTCGAATAGGAACGATCGCTCGACAGAACTGCCACCGTCAACATGGGCATTCCACTGCAAAATCGACGAATGCACTTGGGAGAACCCGACGATCGAGCTGAATTCGGCCGGGGTCGACAGAATTGTCGAGTTGGACACGACCGAATCTTCCACCACTCCGCCGTCGCCGACAAACACGTCTCGGATCTTAGGGCAACGAAGGACCTACGATATGCCCGAGACATGAGAAAATTGTAGAGATTGAACAGGACCATGTAACCTTGGCTTGACGGGCAATGACGTTGAAGCCGTCGCATCGCACGCTCTTTGCATATGTCCGAACAAGGTCCTCGTACGCTTTGAGCTCTGCCGCGTTCCCGCGAGACTCCCCGACAATTGCCGCCAGGTGGAATGGCATGTCTGCGAACATGGCGATTTCCCGACCTCCGATCTCGACGCCGACCTTGAGCACGGTTCCATTGCCGTATGTGACTTCAGGCCCAGAACATGTGATCGTGCCACACCCGACAATAACGGCACCTTGGCTCACGTAAGTTCCTACAACAGAGAGACAAGTGGACGTGAGATGGAGTTGACCCGAGACTGAGGATGCCGAACGGTGGAGGAGAAACGTGTCTTGCACCAATGCGTTGTCCAGGACGTAGCTGTCAACGACAGTGGAGTTGTAGCATCCGCTCGGAAAGGGCACGTTGTCTACCATAACGTCCTTCTCGAAGTCGCCTGTGTGACAAGATGAGAGATGCATCCAGAAGCGCATGAGGAAGCATACCAAGATAGACGCGACCCCGGAAGGTACAGTTCCGGACACGCTTAAGGCTAGCCGCGCTCCCTTTCGTGTACACACTGTCCCACGAATCCGCTAGAGCAAGCGCCATGGAAATTGTGTCAGGTGACTCAGACACTGTTGCGGTTATACCTCGATTTCCCTGCTGTTCAAGGACCTGAATCTGCGCCGGAGTCACAGGAGACTGGGTATGGAAGCGGCGCATGGTATCGCGGCAAGATGCTGCATACAGCTGATGTCCTGACGTCAGAAAGGGGGTCACTTGGTGCGCAAAGGCGGCGGCACTCTCCATCGTCGTGCGTGATCGTTGGTGAAAACTGAAATTCTTGTGCCGGCTCCGTGCTATATTCAACGACAGGCAGACAAAATAGATGATACTACCACGGTTTCTAAATCACTTCAAACAATAAACTGTTTTGAAATGAATCACCACCAAATGAACTATTTCGACGGACTATCTGAGAACCTCTGGTAAGGGAGTGCCATCATGAACTTGCCCTGATTGGCTAAATTTATTTGGTTACAACCAATCAGCGCTCGTTTAGGCTCATGAGGTGAATGTGTCCATGTTGTCGACATTTTATTGGATAAAATGTTTGAAAGTCAGCATTCAGGATTGGCTTAAAATCGAAAAATGTTGTGCTACACACCTCGCAAGAGGCAGGTGTGCACCGAACGTGTCGTCGTGAAAGAATTCGTCTCATGTGCGCCGAGAGTCCCAGCGATTCGCTGGGTTCCTTACATGCGAAGGGTTGGCCCTCAGCACTGCGCAAACGAAGGGCGTGCGTTGGATAGTATTCGTAAGTTTGTTCACGCGGTGGGAGGTGTAGCGCGAATGCATGCTGGCAGTTCAAACCACAGTGCTCAAACCTGCACTTGGAACTGCCGTATTACAATCGTGACACGAGCTGGAAGACTCGTCCAAACCCCGACGTGTTGTCCCGTTCCGTGATGGTGCATCCCATTTCAACGGCAGTGAAGCCATTCACTTTGGCGTGGAACCAACGCCCGCAACATCCCAGCGCCATGGATCCAAAGTTGAAACAAGAGCAAATTGTCGCGGAATCCATGACCATTACATCGCACTCGGTCACTAGGTCGAACAGTTTGCGCCGCACGTAGGACTATGTATAGCGCTCCCCCATGCAATCCACCACAACACACACCTCAAGGCGCTGTTCACTGGAGCTCCCATTGATTTTATCTCGTAATTATAACAATTGCAGCATCGCTTGAGCCATATTCCACGAGCATTCAGGCACTACTTAAGGCAATGCCGTCACTAAATTTCTCTACCGAGCCGACGAATTGGCCTTCGTGCAGGAGCCCCTCAATCTTCATGAGTTCGCACCAGTACGAGTCGTGCACGTCTGTGGCATCCTTACCGACAGTGTGACTGGCATGATGGTGGTGCCTGCAATTGACTTGTAAGGTCGAAACCCCATACAACGCGGCAGTCGCCGAATTTATCCCAAAAGCGTCTTTGATTCGTCTGCGTGTGGATGCTGCGCTTGTCTCTGAGATCGATGGACGTCGCATCCACCAGTTGTTACCACGACGGTTGCCTCCATTCCATTCATATTACCCTCGAGATGGTGCAGAAGCCAAGCTGCATTACCTTCATACACCTCTGCTCCTAGTCGGATGTCTTCCTTTGCGGCGCCGATTTCGATTCAGGAAATTTCGAATCCATTGTTACGGATAATTTATATCATCCGGATAAGCATTCGACCCGCGTTGGGCAATTCCATCGTTCTGTGGCTGGGGACGAAGCGAGAAGCCGAGTCCAGAGGAAGAGAGATGGTCGTTCCGCCGCCACCTCCGCCACTCCATCAGGGAGGGGCTCATGTGCCGCCACCACCTCCATTAAATACTGGAGGGTATGAGGTAGTAGGCTCGATCGCGCCTCCACCACCTCCTCCGTTGACAAATGTTGCACCACCACCGCCACCACCCCTCACGAAAATTCCAGTTCAGGAGGCCGACGAGAACGAGGACGACGTCCCTCCACTTGCATCTTACGATCACGATGCGCATTCGTACTTTCGTGAGATTGAAGAACGCAGTCGACGCTGGGCGAAGCGCCAGACGAAGCGATATGGCGACAAGCGCAAGTTTGGGTTTGTCGAAAGCACCAAAGACGACATGCCCGCGGAACACGTGCGCAAGATCGTGCGCGACCATGGGGACATGAGCAACAAGAAGTTCCGACATGACAAGCGCGTGTATCTTGGTGCTCTCAAGTATGTTCCCCACGCCGTGTTCAAGTTATTGGAAAACATGCCGATGCCGTGGGAACAAGTGCGTGAAGTCAAGGTGCTGTACCACATCACAGGCGCAATCACGTTCGTAAATGACATACCGTGGGTCGTCGAACCCGTCTACATTGCGCAATGGGGCACGATGTGGATCATGATGCGTCGCGAGAAGCGCGACCGTCGTCACTTCAAACGCATGCGGTTTCCACCGTTCGATGACGAAGAACCGCCGCTTGATTATGGCGATAACATCCTGGACGTCGAGCCGTCGGAAGCGATCAACATGGAGCTCGACGAGGACGACGACGCGCCGGTGATTGAATGGCTGTACGACGCCAAGCCGCTGCTCGGAACCAAGTTCATCAATGGCCCTAGCTACCGCAAGTGGAAGTTGCCAGTCCCGGTCATGTCCAACCTTCATCGGTTGGCGGGGCAACTCCTCAGCGACCTCATTGACCCCAACTACCAGTACCTGTTTGACAAGGAATCGTTTTTCACGGCCAAGGCACTCAACGTGGCGATCCCCGGCGGTCCCAAGTTCGAGCCGCTCTATCGCGACCTCGATCAGGACGACGAGGATTGGAACGAGTTCAACGACATCAACAAGATTATCATCCGCCACCAGATCCGCACAGAGTACCGCGTCGCATTTCCGTACTTGTACAACAGCCGCCCGCGAGCCGTCCACATTCAGCCGTACCACGTGCCGGCGCTGTGCTACGTCAAGGCTGAAGACCCCGACTTGCCCGCGTTCTACTTCGACCCTATCGTGAACCCGATTTCGCAGTTCCGCGTCGCGGCAACTAAGTCGGACACGCCGGCCGACGACGACGAAGAGGACGAGTTTCAAATGCCGATGGGATTTGCCCCAATTCTGACGGACCTCCCGCTCTACACGGAGCACACGGCAAGCGGGATCGCGCTGTACTGGGCGCCGCGACCGTTTAATCTGCGAATGGGCAAGACTCGTCGTGCCGTGGATGTGCCCCTCGTCAACAAATGGTTCCAAGAGCACTGTCCCCCGAATCAACCGGTCAAGGTCCGCGTGAGCTACCAGAAGCTGCTCAAGTGCTGGGTGCTCAACCACCTCCACGCGCGCCCGCCCAAGGCGCTCAACAAAAAGTACTTGTTCAAGTCGCTCAAGTCGACCAAGTTTTTCCAGAGCACCGAGCTAGACTGGGTCGAAGCGGGGCTGCAGGTGTGCCGGCAAGGGTACAACATGCTGAACCTGCTCATCCATCGCAAGAACCTGAACTACCTCCACTTGGACTACAACTTTAACTTGAAACCGATCAAGACGCTAACGACGAAGGAGCGCAAGAAGTCGCGCTTTGGGAATGCGTTTCATTTGACCCGCGAGATCTTGCGCTTGACCAAACTCATCGTCGACGCCCATGTGCAGTACCGCCTCGGCAACGTCGATGCGTTCCAGCTCGCAGACGGCCTTCAGTACATTTTCGCCCACGTTGGCCAGCTCACGGGCATGTACCGATACAAGTACCGGTTGATGCGCCAAGTCCGCATGTGCAAGGACTTGAAGCACTTGATTTACTACCGGTTCAACACGGGGCCGGTCGGGAAAGGTCCCGGCTGTGGGTTTTGGGCGCCGGCGTGGCGCGTGTGGATTTTTTTCTTGCGAGGAATTGTCCCGCTCTTGGAGCGGTGGCTCGGGAACCTTCTCGCGCGTCAGTTTGAAGGGCGCCACTCGAAGGGGATCGCGAAGACCGTGACGAAGCAGCGAGTGGAGTCGCATTTTGATTTGGAACTGCGTGCCGCCGTCATGCACGACATCCTGGACATGATGCCGGAAGGGGTAAAGGCCAACAAGAGTCGCACGATTCTCCAGCACTTGAGCGAAGCGTGGCGGTGCTGGAAGGCCAACATCCCGTGGAAAGTGCCGGGGCTTCCCGCCCCCATTGAAAACATGATCCTGCGGTACGTCAAGAGCAAGGCCGACTGGTGGACAAACGTTGCGCACTACAACCGCGAACGAATCAAGCGCGGCGCGACGGTCGACAAGACTGTGTGCAAGAAGAATCTCGGGCGGCTCACGCGCCTCTGGCTCAAGGCCGAGCAAGAGCGCCAGCACAACTACCTCAAGGACGGGCCGTACGTGTCGGCTGAAGAAGCCGTCGCCGTGTACACGACCACGGTCCACTGGCTCGAGTCGCGCAAGTTTGCTCCGATTCCGTTTCCTCCGCTCTCGTACAAACACGACACAAAGCTTTTGATTCTTGCGCTGGAACGGCTCAAAGAAAACTACTCGGCCAACAACCGACTGAACCAGTCGCAGCGCGAGGAGCTCGGACTCATTGAGCAAGCGTACGACAACCCGCACGAAGCGCTCAGCCGCATCAAGCGCCACCTGCTCACGCAGCGCGCGTTCAAGGAAATGTCGATTGAGTTTATGGACCTGTACTCGCACTTGATCCCTGTGTACGAGATCGAGCCGCTGGAAAAGATCACGGACGCGTACTTGGATCAGTACTTGTGGTACGAAGCGGACAAGCGCCACTTGTTTCCGAGCTGGATCAAGCCGAGCGACTCGGAGCCGCCGCCGCTCCTCGTGTACAAGTGGTGCCAGGGCATCAACAATCTGCACAAGATTTGGTCGTGCGATGACGGCGAGTGCGTCGTCATGCTTGAGACGAAGCTCGAGAAAGTCGCGGAAAAGATGGATTTGACGCTGTTGAACCGGTTGCTGCGATTGATCCTGGACCACAACATGGCCGACTACATGACTGCCAAGAACAACATTGTGATTGCGTACAAGGACATGATGCACACCAACTCGTACGGGCTCATTCGTGGGCTCCAGTTTGGGTCGTTTATCTTTCAGTACTACGGACTTGTCCTCGACCTGCTCCTGCTCGGGCTCACGCGCGCATCCGAGATCGCTGGGCCGCCGCAGTTTCCAAACGAATACCTTGCTTTCAAGGACACGGAAACGGAAACCCATCATCCGATCCGCATGTACACGCGATACATTGACCGTATTTACGTCGTGTACAAGTTTGACGCGGTCGACTCGCGCGAGCTGATCCAGCGCTACTTGACCGAGCACCCGGACCCGAACAACGAAAACATTGTTGGATACAACAACAAAAAGTGCTGGCCCCGCGACGCCCGCATGCGCCTGATGAAGCACGACGTGAATTTGGGCCGCGCGACGTTTTGGGATATGAAGAACCGTCTTCCTCGATCCATGACGACGCTCGAGTGGGACCACAGCTTCGTCTCGGTCTACTCGAAAGACAACCCGAACTTGCTCTTCAACATGTGCGGATTCGACGTCCGCATCCTTCCGCGCGTTCGAGCACTCGAGGACGAGTTTGCCCACAAGGATGGTGTGTGGAACCTCCAGAACGAACTGACCAAGGAACGGACGGCGCAGGCTTACCTCCGCGTTGACGAGGACGCGATCAAGTCATTTGAGAACCGCGTGCGATCGATTCTCATGTCGAGCGGGAGCACAACGTTCACCAAGGTCGCCAACAAATGGAACGCCGCGTTGATCGGGCTCATGACGTATTACCGCGAGAGCGTCGTGCAGACACAGGAGCTGCTGGATTTGTTGGTCAAGTGCGAGAACAAGATTCAAACACGGATTAAGATTGGGCTCAACTCGAAGATGCCGTCGCGGTTCCCGCCAGTTGTGTTTTACACGCCAAAGGAACTCGGAGGCTTGGGCATGCTCAGCATGGGCCATGTCTTGATCCCGCAGTCGGATATGCGGTACTCGAAGCAAACGGAAGGTAGAGAGAGTCTGGACGGACGTCGAGAGATGTTGACGGCATGGATGTAGGCGGAATCACGCACTTTCGAAGCGGGATGAGTCACGAAGAAGACCAGCTCATTCCCAACTTATTTCGGTACTTGCAGCCGTGGGAGTCGGAGTTTATCGATTCGCAGCGCGTGTGGGCCGAATACGCGCTCAAGCGCCAGGAAGCGACGGTCCAGAATCGTCGGTTGACGCTCGAGGACTTGGAAGACTCGTGGGATCGCGGCATTCCTCGCATCAACACGTTGTTCCAAAAGGATCGGCACACGCTCGCGTACGACAAGGGGTGGCGTGTGCGCACGGATTTCAAAAAGTACCAAGTGCTGCGGCAGAATCCATTTTGGTGGACGCACACGCGGCACGACGGAAAGCTGTGGAACTTGAACAACTACCGCACGGACATGATCCAGGCGCTGGGCGGTGTCGAAGGCATCCTCGAGCACACGCTGTTCAAAGGCACGTACTTTCCGACATGGGAAGGGCTCTTTTGGGAGAAAGCGTCCGGGTTTGAGGAATCGATGAAGTACAAAAAGTTGACGAATGCGCAGCGGTCCGGGTTGAACCAGATTCCGAACCGTCGGTTCACGCTGTGGTGGTCGCCAACAATCAACCGCGCAAACGTGTACGTTGGGTTCCAAGTCCAGCTCGACTTGACGGGCATCTTCATGCACGGGAAGATCCCGACGCTCAAGATTTCGCTGATTCAGATCTTCCGCGCCCACTTGTGGCAGAAAATCCACGAGTCGCTCGTGATGGATTTGTGTCAAGTGTTTGACCAGGAGCTGGACGCGCTGTCGATTGAAAACGTTCAAAAGGAAACGATTCACCCGCGCAAGTCGTACAAGATGAACTCGAGTTGCGCCGACATTTTGCTGTTTGCGTCGTACAAGTGGCAGATGGGCCGCCCGACGCTGCTCCACGACGTCAAGGACAGCGCAGACGGATCGACGTCGACCAAGTACTGGATCGATGTCCAGTTGCGGTGGGGCGACTTTGATTCGCACGACATTGAGCGGTACGCGCGCGCCAAGTTTTTAGATTACACGACCGACAACATGACCATCTACCCGTCGCCGACCGGCGTCCTCCTCGCTGTCGATTTGGCGTACAACTTGTACAGCGGGTACGGCAACTGGTTTACAGGATGCAAGCCGCTGATGCAGCAAGCCATGGCCAAGATCATGAAGGCCAACCCGGCCATGTATGTCCTCCGCGAGCGCATCCGCAAGGGCCTGCAGCTGTACTCGTCCGAGCCGACCGAGCCGTACCTGTCGAGTCAAAACTACGGCGAGCTCTTTTCGAACCAAATTATCTGGTTTGTCGACGACACCAACGTGTACCGCGTCACGATCCACAAGACATTTGAAGGCAACTTGACGACGAAACCGATCAACGGCGCGATCTTTATCTTCAACCCGCGCACCGGTCAGCTCTTTCTCAAGATCATCCACACGTCCGTGTGGGCCGGGCAAAAGCGCTTGGGGCAGTTGGCCAAGTGGAAGACGGCGGAAGAAGTCGCGGCGCTCATTCGGTCGCTTCCCGTGGAAGAGCAGCCCAAGCAGATCATTGTGACGCGCAAGGGCATGCTCGACCCGCTCGAAGTCCACTTGCTCGACTTCCCCAACATTGTAATCAAGGGCTCGGAGCTCCAGCTGCCGTTTCAGGCGTGCCTCAAGGTTGAAAAGTTTGGTGACCTCATTCTGCGCGCGATTGAGCCGCAGATGGTCCTGTTCAACATTTACGACGACTGGCTGAGCACGATCACGAGCTACACGGCGTTTTCGCGGCTCATTTTGATTCTGCGCGCGCTGCACGTGAGCCAGGACCGGACCAAGTTGCTCCTGCGGCCAGATGCGACCACGATTACGCAGGACCACCACATTTGGCCGTCGCTGTCGGACGAAGCATGGCTCAAGCTTGAAGTGTCGCTCAAAGACTTGATCTTGAACGACTACGGGAAGAAAAACAACGTGAATGTGGCGAGTCTCACGCAGAGCGAGATCCGCGACATCATTCTCGGCATGGAAATCTCGGCGCCGTCGCTGCAGCGCCAGCAAATGGCCGAAATCGAGTCGCAAGCGCGCGAGCAGTCGCAGCTGACTGCGGTCACGACCAAAACGGTCAACGTCCACGGCGACGAAATGGTCATCACGACCACGTCGCAGTACGAGCAGCACTCGTTTGCGTCCAAGACGGACTGGCGCGTGCGTGCGATCTCGGCGACCAACTTGCACTTGCGCACGAACCACATTTACGTCAACTCGGACGATATCAAGGAGACTGGTCTGACATACGTCCTGCCCAAGAACGTCCTGAACAAGTTTATCACGATTTCCGACTTGCGCACGCAAGTCGCGGGCCTCCTCTACGGCGTCAGCCCCCCGGACAACGCGCATGTGAAGGAAATTCGATGCATTGTGATGCCGCCGCAGCTGGGCACCCACCAGAACGTGACGCTGCCGACGACCGCGCCGTCCCACGAGTACCTGGACACGATGGAGTGCCTTGGGTGGATTCACACACAGCCGAACGAGATGCCGCAATTGCCGCCGCAAGACGTTACGATGCACTCGAAGCTCCTTGCCGAAAACTCGGCGTGGGACGGCGAGAAAACCATCACGATCACGTGCAGCTTCACGCCGGGGTCGTGCTCGCTGACCGCGTACAAGTTGACCCCGGCCGGGTACGATTGGGGCAAGACGAACCGCGACACGGGCCCGAGCCCGTCGGGGTACCTCCCGACGCACTTTGAAAAGGTCCAGATGCTGCTCTCGGATCGATTCCTCGGGTACTTTATGATTCCAGACGAAGACGTGTGGAATTACAACTTTATGGGGGTCAAGCACACCACCGGGATGAAGTATGACGTCAAGGTCGGCAACCCCAAGGAATTTTACCACGAAGTGCACCGAAAGACGCACTTTTTCAACTTTAGCGCGATGGACACGGTCGAAGAAGGCGAGGAAGAGTCGCAGCGCAACTTGTTGGCGTAGAAAAAGAGTCCATGCTGTGAATGCGAGTCCCATGGGCAGAGGCCACGGGTTTTCTTGGGCATGGTGTCGACGTGCTAGGTCGAATGGACAAAGACAAACGCGTTGCCATGTCGGTGGATCGAACAAGCGCCATGGACGGTGCTGGGAGGGATGGACGATGCTTCGAATGTGTGAACGAGCGAAAGGGGTAGCCGGCAGGGCGCGATGTATTGGCGTAGGGAAGCGCTAGGAAGACTGCAAGTCGGTGGGTAGTTGGCTCAATCTCCAGGGTGAAGTGTCGCTGCCGCCACCGCTTCGAGTCGCCACATGATGGAGTCGACTCGGGATCGAGGAGGTTGCCAGGAACGGAATAAAAGCCGGCCGAGGGCCGGTCGTACGGAGGGACAGTCGTCCTACGGACCCATCCGAGTTCGGCACTTGTGTTGGAATGGCATTCCACGTGCGCTTGCCCCAACGTGCAACTTCCCCCCGTAGCTCCATCCCAGCAGCGTCGTCCTTCCAGTGCGCGGCAACATGGGCTAGCCGTGGCCTCATGGACTCCGCTCGTGGCAGCTGCGTGTGTCGTGGTTGTAACTTGACAGGCCAAAATTCCCACACGGAAGCAATACCCATTGGGTGGCATCTTCATCCCGTTCTTTCCACCTTGCCAGGTGATGGCGACGCTCCTGCATGTGTCGCTCGAGATCGAAGCGCGATGGTGTATCTTGCCTCTATGGCTTCGCACGGCGCTGCTTCACCGGGCCGTGTACGACCCGTCGATGCGTTCGCGGACTCGCGACTGCATCCTCCTTGTGCACTACGCGCACCTCGTGGTGCACCGTCGGTTGTCCACCCATCCATGCGGTTGTCGGCACGCCCCGTCCCACCCCAAGTACTTTAGTGTTCTCCTGGAATCGCGACAGACGACACCCCACGACCGACTCGACGTCGGCGCATTGTGCTCCTCCATGGGTGGCACATGAGCCACAAGGATTGGAAACAAACAGCGCTCAAGCTCCATCGCGTTCATGGCCACTCTGTCCTCCTCGTCGACTTTATCGGCCACGGATATACGCCGTACCTTCCGTCGTACGACGAACACCTCCCTTCCGTCTTTGTCCACCAAGTCCGCGACGCGATCGTCCGCGCCAACTGGCACGTCGATCCCTCCAACAAACTCACGTTTGCCGGCATCTCGATGGGCGGTGCTGTGTCCCTGCGCTACGCTCAGCTGTTTCCAGCGCACGTGTACGTGGGTTGTTTTTGCCGATGCATGTCCAGCACGTCATGGCCATGTCTAGGGACAGAGTCGTCCTGCTGTCGGCGGCTGGCATGCCCGTCAACCGATCGTACGCAATCACACCCCACACCGGTCCGCTCACATTTGGCCTTGTCCGCCAAGTGACCGCCCTCTGTCGGCGGTATCCGTGGCTCCAGTACTGGATCAATGCGGTGCCGGTGCTGCACAAGGCATTTAGCCACCTTCACTTAATCCAGCACGCGCCAACACACCAAGTCGACGCCACAACGATCGATCGCATCCTCGGTCGGTTCGTCACGGCCGCCGTCTGGGCCCATGTCGACATGCTCCTTCCGTTGCAGATGGAACTGTTCCCAACGGACCACCCGCTGCACGTCCGCATCGTGCCGTGGGTAAACCACGCCTTGTTTTGCCAAGTCATCGACTTTCTCCATCTAGACCAAGACAGCAACCTGTGGCCCACTGCACCTCCCGTGGCTACGTAAACGACCCATCCATGCTTCGATCGCTCACGTCGCGCTGCTTGTGCCAATGTTTTCCACGTTCTGCATCACTCGTTCACATGTAGACGGCGAAATCCCTGGGACATGCGTCGCGTTCGGAGTAGAGGTGCCGTGGTTGCCGAGAGGGGTCGGCTGCCACCACGACCGACGACAGCATCGAGGCAAGAGCGCCATGTCGCTGCTAGCTGTTGTCACCGTCCCCGATGGGTTCTGCCGCGAATGCATGGACATAGCGAGATTAGATGAGTGAGCCGTCATGGCCATCGACCGGGTCCAAGCACGCCAAAGCAGAGCGTCCGATCACTTGGCCGCGATGGATTTGGCGACACGTCGTTGGCTCGCACGCAGCTTTAGCATGGGAAAACCACCATGTTGAAATCATGGGGTACTTCGTGGTCGGTGGAATCCACGGTCACTACTTTCGGCGACGCAACTGCGTTCGCGCTTCGTTCACCATGAGGCCGTAAAACAACTTGTAGTCCATCGATGCCAGGAGCCGATCGACAAACCACTTGTAGTCGCCGTACGAAGTCTTGCCGTCCATGGCCTCTTCGCACGCCGCGTAAAAATCTTTCGGCGTCACGTCTTCTCTGTCGAGGAACCCTACGAGTCGCGTGTGCGATGGAGGACGCGTCGAATGCCAACGCAAGCGCACCTTGGATGTGGCGTTCAAACAACGCGAGGTACTCTGCATGCAGGTCCTTGTACTCGTGCTTGTGCTCGACTTCGTCCGTTTTGGACTCGGCCGCTTCCTCGAACGACGCCGCGTGCTCGCTACATACCACAGCACACGTGACCACTGGTGACGAAGATGGGGTCGACAGCTTACGCTGCAAACTCGTCAAACACTCGCTCAAACGCTGGAGTCGCGCAATACTCTGCCGCGCGCTCTAGAATCGACATGGCCGACGATGCGAGGAGTCGGTGGCTGGCGGGTGGCCGTTGCAGCAATTGAGCCGTTTCATTCGCTTCCAATGGTTTGGGTGGATTTCGCTCGCCAATGGCGGAGCACGCATCCTGGCGAGGACGAGCCAAGCGCCATCGCAATCTGGATCGACGACCTTGATGGTGGAACCTCCAAATTCACTACGTCCACGTCGTCGAGCGAACCTAGACGGCACTTGATGGCGCCAAGTAGAATGGTCGACTTGGATGGCCATGGGGACCCACAGCTTGCGCCACACGTCCACTTGAAAAACCACAAGAGTCCACTGGGGCCACTTCGGCACGCAATAATGACCAGACGCAGCCCAGATTGACTCTTTGATCGCGGCCAACCACAACGGCGTGCCATGTTACGAACCAACATCGACAGGATCCCTGGAGAGTCTTAAGGATTACAGCGCCAGCTTTTCCTGCTTTTGTGTAATGTCTTGATTCGCATTTGAAGACTTGACACTTGTGGCGCCGTTAGCGCTTCGGGGAGGTTGTCGAGATGTCTCGTTGTTTGGTGTGGAGCGCTCGCTCGTTCGTCGCATGCACCTCGCTTGAAAACGGCACTAGGAGTGATTTATCATGGCTGGCGTCAGTGGCATATCGATCCATGTGACTCCTTCGGCAGTCGTTGCGGTCATTGTGGACAGGCATGGGACAAATGCATCTCGTGGAAGGAATGCATTCCAACTACTGTACTAACGTTAGTACGGTATTATTCGCAATTCAGCAACTATTTTGATCAATCGTTGCATCGTTCAATACCAGAAAATCAAAAAATATAAACTCTTGGTAAAATATCATTTAGAATGATGAAATGATTCTATTGGCCAAAATCACAAGCTCCCATGTGTGTTGTCGTGCTGCCAAACAACTCGCTTGTGCACTTTTGACTTTACTATGTGGTGTAACATTGCATGGTTGACGTTTGAAGTCGATGTCTTTTCGTTCTGGTACTGGAAAACCGAAGGATGGGCTGCTAGAGTACTATTTTCTCGACTGACATCACCAATATCATTCGTTCACGACCAATTCTCGACAAGAGATTGGAGAACCACAATGAAATTGAAAGATGATTGGCTGGAAGTTTTTCAGGACTGGCTCCGAATATACAGTAACCGACGCAATCACAGCGGACTGGAAAACCCCTGCTTGTCGATTTCCACCGCGATCGCTGCTCGCTGAAATTTTGAATCGGGGTTGCGACACAACATGGTGGACAGGATCTGACATGGCCAATGCAAAATTCGCAGTACAGATAAGACAATCCCCTCAGCATCACGCAATCGCCTCGCGGGTTCGAATAGTACAGAGACTTGGCGCCATTGTCGACCTATAGTCAACCAATACAATTCTCACGGCGTAGTACGTCGCATTCATGTCGCCGCCTTGCGGGACCTGTCGCGCGACGCGCTTGCACCATAGGTTTACTCAAGGGCAAACTATGAACTTGCGCTGCATGGTACCAGTCCGGGAGTTTCTGAAGAGAACTGCAGGATTGGCAGAGTGCATCGTGCGATGTTGAGAAATCTACGGGCAGAACCAATGGCAATGGGACAATACTTCACATGGCTCCGTGATACTCCACTAGTACGAGCCATGTGAATTAACCAGAACGTTGAAAAGGCGCCTGTGTATTAGATGCAGCTGGCTGAAGAAGTGTACAAATACAGCAGTTCACGGGTTCACAGGACGACGGAAGAAGTGGCTCGTATTTTCGGCCCTCGACTTCTTTCCTGTCGATTGCAAAGTTCGATTTTTTTATCGACCAATCAGAGCGCAAAAAGATCTGACCAATCAGAGAATTTTGGATGAAATTATCGTATTTATGTGATATTTTCGTACAATAAGCGTGGTCACGCGGCAAGCTTCGGCGTTGTACTTGGGACGAACAATACGATCGTGAATGTGCCGAGTCATTGTAATTATGACTCGTCGTGGGAGCGGAACCGCCTGCAAGCGTACCTACCACTTTTCCAGACGAGAGGAATAGATTGAAAGGTCGGTGATACGCACGATTTAGGCTCACTTCTCGCCAAGGCACCGCCTGCAAAAAAGTCCGCCGCTTCGCTCCAGAGTGCGCCACAGCACACACGTCCTCCGCTCGCTCCTGTGTGCGCAACATGCGCTGTCGCCACTCCAGCTCCTCTCTTTTTTCAAGGCAAATCGTTCTTATAAGAGTTCATACAAAACAAGAGTACGTCTGGACATCTTGCATCAATGCGGACTAAACATGGAGGGAACGGGTCCCTTACAAATATCAAGTAAAAATTGCTCAAGTTCGTGTCCAAAGCGATCGCACGTCCCACTGCTCTGTCGTGTCGTTCGTGAAAAGTTGTTCCATCAAACGAGGAAGGATCTGGACAGCAAGACACCGTTGGGTGGGATGGCACCACGCTCATGCGATGAAGCGCTTGAGCGCGAGATCGTCGTGGAAGCGGGGATGTGCGTCGTATTTTTCATTTTCCATGGCAACGTGGGCCATCACAGCTCGCGCATGCCATATCGGTGTACACTGGACGCCGAAAACTTCCCACGAGTCGAACCAGAAAGTGTCCAACGGATAGCCACCGTGTGCGTCGACGTGGCTTGTGATCTCACCCGGTTTCATGATCCATCACATGCATACGTACGTGTGTGAGTTGCGTTGATCTCACCTGCAGTTTGTATGGGATGTCGCTGACTAGGAATAAAAAAATATCGCTTCGATTGCCCAATCTCTCGATCTTGGCTCGAATGGATTACCTGGCTTTAAGTGCATAGGGGTCGTAAAATCTGTGATCTTGCAGCCATAAGGATGAGAACTACTTTTCAATACGGACCACCCTCGAATCGCGTCCCTCCAACTCAACTCCAAGCCGCCATTTCATTCCCCTTGTCACTCCGAATTGGAGCGGATCAGTGTATGGGAAAGCAACCATCACCTGTGGCGGAACGGCAGGTCGTGGTACCGCAGCCCAAACGCTTCCGTGGCGGCAAGGTAAAGGTCAACCTTGCCGCCGCGCTCGAACGCGTCCACGCTAGCACGTGGCGTCCGATCGTTCCCATGACGGAAGACGAAGATGAACTGCCGCTCGAAATGTGCTTTGATGGACTCATGCTCGGCAACGGCATGACTATGCTGCGTGGTGGATGTTCGTGGATCGACGAAGGCCGCCCGTTGTCATCTGCCTCGGAACGTTCCACCGCAGACTTCATGGAAAATGACGTCAACGACGACCCGTTGTCAGATGAAGAACTCGCGAATTTGTGCGCGTCGACATGAGCAAATCCACCATTGAACGGCGAAACAAGGTAGAGTTATCAGAGCGCTGCCCCATTTGCCTTGAGCGACACGACCTACGACGTGATCTATCAAAATCCCTCTCCCCTCTCGTAACCCAAAAAAATACGCTCGATGTTCCGTCGCCCACCTACATGTCTCCGTTGTCTTGAAGAAGTGTGCAGAAGCATTGCGCTTTCATTGAGGGTTTCCATTCGCTCTTGTGTATCTTCGTTCAAGAGCCACTTGTGGCCATCCGTTGGACGTGCCGCCGAGGCGCGATTAGATCACACACACTTGTCTGGGGCAAGGTTCAACTCGATGATGATTGGTTGGATTTGCTGAGTTCCGTGGATTCGCGCGATTGGGTTGGTTGAAAACATCCAATTAGATCGCTCCTGGTTGGGCTTTTCTCCCCCATGCCCGAGTGCGTCGAATTGCCACAACGCGATCAAACCTTCCACATCGTCATGGGCAACAGCGCGTCAGTGCATGATCGGTGCCGCGAGGGAGACGTCACTGGCCTGAAGGAACTCTTGCAGGCGTCGTCAGAGACCGCGGACGTCGAGAAAGTCGACGAGTACGGCCGGACGGCGCTTCTTGTAGCTGCAGGAAGCGATCCAGTAGTCAAGGCCCCCAGTCCAACGCCGCAACAACAACAGGATGGCATGAGCGAACGGTCCGAGAGCGAAGCGTTTCCGTCCATCGGTTCGGACACAGATCCCTCGACTGGTCATTCTCTCTCAATCGCAGCGCAGAAGAAGCAGCTTGTCGTCGAAATGATCAACCTTCTTGTGGAAAAGCAAGCCAACCTTGACCATCGCGACGAAAAAGGGTGGACAGCGTTGCACTATGCGTGTCAAGCCCAAAATGACGCTGCCGTAGAGTGCTTGCTTAAACATGGTGCCTTACCAACCCGTGACTCCCTTGGATTGCTTCCTCAGGTGGGCAAGTTTTTGAGTCCTTCAATTGACAAAATGGCGTCAGGATCTTCTCTTGCATTCTGGATACCCGGACTCAATCAAAGTGGCGGAGGATGTGGCGGGGATTTTGCATCGTGTCACAGAACCCAACGAGTACAAGCTGAAGTTGCTGAGTCTTCGGTCGAGTGGCATTGCCGAGATTCGGCTTGGCAGTCATATCGAAAAGGGTTCGATCGTGACCGTCGAAATCGATGTCCCAGAGAACCACTTGCCGAAGGATTACATCCAGCTGCTGATTTACAACGAAGCAGGTGACACGAACCTTGAACTTGGACCAGTGCAACCCGTCCCGGCTGGTGCAACCAGTCAAGTGTCCTTCAAATGCGACTATGGCGCCGTACCCTGTATTTACCGCTTTGTCTACGTGAAATGCGGTATGTTCCTCTTGTTCTATTGCATTGAATACGTGTCGTAATTGCGCTTGCGCGTAGACATAAACACCATATCGCGCGTCGTTGTTGCCAGCGGCTGCACAGCATCTGTCCAAGCGTCAATCGGCGAAGTATTTCAATACGAACTGTACCTCTACGATCGAGTGGTCGAAGTTGAGAGTGTCTCCGAGTACGAATTCTTCGACCAGCCCACAATTGCATTGAAGCGCATTGGAATTGGTAACACCTTGTCCCTCTTTACGGTTCAACTCATGCATAATTAGTCCAAGGCACCCCTGACGATATCGATTGGGTCGACATTTTGCCTGAAAACCACATTGTCGCCGTGAATGATGTCGTGATTGCGGGAATGTCGTTTGAAAACTCAATCCGTCAGCTTCAAGTGAACAACGGACACAAATGCACGAAACTGCTCATGCAAAACTCTGTCGCGCTCGGAGATTTCATCCACGAAAAAATCCTTGGACTTGGGGTGATTGGAAAGTACGCGAGCTTGTCTCCAGTCGACGTGTCGCCCGAATCGAATCCGCCATCGCCCTTGCAATCAAAAGACGTCGCGTCAGCTTCAAACGTTCAAGACACGATTTCATCGCCCGAGGAAGATGCGTTCTGCGCCACTGCAGGATCCACAAGCTCTGACGACTTCCACGACGCATTGTCTCCGTCGGCAGTTCAACCTCCTGGGTCGCCGCTGCGAGGGGTATCCGCCACGACGGAACTTCTTCCCACCACCAAACAACTGGTATAGTCTGCAGCACTCATTCTCTCGTGATGTCTGTCGCTTCCCCTCACGCCGCACATTAGGTCGGTGAGATGTTCGAGGGCCTGGCCGTCAAGCCTTGAGGTTTCGCGCGCAAATTTGAAAATGAGCTCGTTTTGCAGTGCAGTAGTAGATTGTAACGCTTGTGAACATTTCTGTGCATTCGTTGGTGATATTCCCACCGACATTCGCACTTCGTGTAACCGACCGTGACATGGCGGCGCGCCGCGGCAGCGCCGCTAATCCGTACGTCCACTTGGTGAAGCAGCTGGACGCGCTCAGAGTGTCCAAGCAAAAAGAGGCCGAAGTCATGCATGACCACAGGACTATCCATGCCCTCGGAGAAGACATGTCGTGGTTGAAGAAGCGCAAACTAAAGCCGTACTTGAAGGTCAAGCACAAAGCAACCCACTTAAAGGTACCCATAAGTCTCCATGGACTGGTGACACATCACGCGGTACCAGCATCTGCGTATGTGGTTTGACTCGTACGATCAAGACAAGTCGGGCAGCATCAGTGTGTCCGAGCTGGCATGGCCAATGCTTGTCCTCGGCTACGCCAACACAATTAAAGAGGTAGCGACTCCATCCTCCTCCTCAGAAGTCATGACGAGAATTGAATAGGTTCATCAGTTGCTGCATGAAGTTGACAAGAACAACGACGGCACGCTTAACTTTGACGAATTTGTCGACCTCCTGAGTCAGAACGACGCCAAGCACGGCATCCATCCCCTGGAAAAGCTCGTGCAAATGGCTCAGCAAGGTGTCCTGGGGGTACACTGCACCTTTCTTCTCGTTTGAACGCCACATCATTTCCACCGCTACTTTACTCAGGATGCCGCGCTGTCGCTGCAGACCTTGATTCCATCGTACCAGCGAAAACTCATGCTCGAGTCGCTCATGGCATATGGCTGTACGACGTACTCACCTCGCAACCGCCACGAACTGGAAATGCGCCAGGCGAACGAAGCCATGCTGCAGCGCGCCGACATCGCCCTCCACGTGCTCGACAATGGCGGCGCCACAATTGCAGTCGCCAAGCCAACTAGGCTTCCCCCCATGAAGAAAACTGCTCAGGTAGGTATCTCAAGATGGTGGAGTTGGTTCAGCTAACACTGTGAACGCCAAGAAGGACTCACCTCAACCCACGGCGCGGATTCTGCAGGCTGGCTCCACGTTGCGGCGAAGACTGGCAGCCAAGGAAAGCTCACCAGCTCTCTTCAATGGCAAGAGTGGTGATTCAAGTGTGATACTTGCAACTACAATTATGCGTATAGAATCCATCGAGAAGGCCAAGGACGAAAGCAGTCGAGTCGACATCGGCCTCCAACGCGACGACGATGTCGGTGGCAACACTTGACTTCGATGGTCAGATGTGTGATCGAGATCACCCGGCGATGGCCATTCCAAACATTCCGCCACAACCACCACCACCGTTGACAGGAATGGCACGCTTGAGGAAGTCACATGGAAATCGAAATTTACTGTGCCGTCAAGTTGTTGACTTTCATGCTGACTTCGAAAACACAGCTTCGCATTCTGTATGTATGCAGGATACTAGCACAGGCGAGGCTTCCAACTCGTCGTAAACGTCTTGAACCGGCATAAGTATGCTTGAACCTAGGCGACTGTGACAGACGCTGGGTGCGAAGGCTACATTAGAACTGGATCCGCTTCCACGTTCGGCGCGGTGGCGGCGAGGACGGTCAGATGGCATGTCGGCGGCATGTTCACGTACAGATAAGGTGGGACATTATCACCTCTATTCCGATCATTGCGCACCTCGCATAGTTTCATTCGAGCGATACGAGGACTTTTCAATTTGCTTGCTCCTGCACAGGTCCACCACCGTCTTCCACCGAACACACCGCATATGCGGT
>NW_008580160.1:1016428-1023472 GCF_000520115.1 Aphanomyces invadans
GATCAGCAGCGAGAATGACTTCAGCGATGGCCTGTTGAAAAGCAACGATGAGTTCGGCGAGGACCAGTTCGAGTCGCCGGATGAGCACGCGCCACCCAATCCAGTGCATCGATCGAGCAGCACAAAGAAGCGAAAGATCTACTCCATCAAAGATAAGCTTCAAATGATCGCTTTATACCAGCCGGGAGTCAAAGGTCATGGATATGCAGCGCTCGCTAAACGGTTCATGATTGCAGTCTCCTCGATCCGGGACTGGGTCGCTCAGAAGGTCAAACTGAGGGCCATGGTTAACACGCCCGAGAAGCGCATCCATGTTCGTCGTCGGGGTGATGGTGGCGGACGCAAGACCAAGCTCCACAAGCTCGAAGAGGCTTTGGTGAGCTGGATCGACGGCAAAAACAAGCTCGGCTTACGCGTGTTAGACCAGTATATCCAGGCCAAAGCGCGCAGCTTGCACAACAGCGAGGAGTTGGATCAGAGCCAGGACGAGCTCGCGATTGACTTTGCAGCCTCATCCGAGTGGCTCAGCCGGTTCAAGAGTCGCAACAAGCTCGTTTCGCGCTGTGAGACGTCGTCCCGCGTCCTGCCGGCCGACGCCAGGGCGATTGCCGACGTTTTCCTGCACAAGGTGGCGGATTTGATTCAGAAGCACGGCATCAAAGTCGAGAACGTTCTCAACATGGATCAAGTCCCGCGCTACTTTGAAACCGATGGGTACTCTACGATCATCAAGAAAAGGTCCAAGAACGTTATGCTACGCAAAGGTGGATCCTCCCGCAAGCGCTTCACGGCGACATTCCTCGTATCAATGACCGGGAAGATTTACTGTGCACATCTCCTGTTCAGCAAGCTCAAGGACAAACCGACAGTCGACTCTCGAACCGTTGTCGATGTCAACTCGACGGGCATGTGGTCGGACGACACAATCACCTCTTGGGCCTCAGAGATCCTCAAGCGTCGCCCGCAAACGGCACTTCTTCGCGAACCGACTCTTCTTCTACTCGATGCCTACGGCCCGCATATCAAACTGGTGGAGAACCGCGTGTTGGAGAAGCACAACATCTACACCATCATGGTTCCCAAGTACATGACGACGATCCCGCAGCCGCTCGACGTCGCCATCAACCGCTCTTTTCAGCAGCTCTATGACAAGTGCTACGACAAGTACAGTATCTTGAGAAAGCGATCGACGATCCTCAGATGCAAACGAAGGCGGGGAATGTGAAGGAGCCGACCGCCCTAATCGTGAGCAAGTGGGTGGCTGATTGGGCCGACACGCACGTCGACGCGAATATGATCAAGGAAGCTTTCCAGGTATGCAGTATTTTACCGTCTTCCCAGCTGTTTGACATCGCGGCGCTGCATACGCCTCTGCGCGATCTTCTGTCGGATGGGTACGACGAGACCGAGTGGCACAGGAAGTATGCCAATCTGTTGGCGCCGGAGGCATCTTTGAATGAGTCTGTCTTGGTGGCGCCTACCTACTTTTTCCCACAGGAGTACGACATCCACAACAACATCCCCGCGTCGCTCTGGCAATGCCTCCACAGATTAGATGGCGGACAGCTATCCATGGTCGACTACCAACCCGCCTTTGTGATCGCTATGGGCGATATCGAGGAGCTGAAAGACGTCACAGACGCTGGCATGTTGGAAGATCTCATTAAGAACGAGGAGCCCGACGCTGGCTTATTGCTGTTCACGGCGGCAAGGAAGGCGCATTTAAAGATCGTCGTGATCAACCGAAAAGACATGAGCGAGAATGTGTATTCGACAATATGCAACCGTTCAGCCGCGAGATCACAATCATCGAAATTGAAGGCAGGTATTATCTTCGCCTCCTCTCCCCGTCGCAATCATCGATGTGAAGTCGCGTCCAAAGCCGCCCATCCAATCTTAATTAAACCTCACTGATCGATGGTGACGTACTTTACGACTTCGTGTCATCAACTGAGAAGGGAAAGGAGACATAGCTAACACCTGCCTTTCATTTGGATCAATATGAACTTATTCTGAACGGCGGAAACACTTCTTCGGATCAGCACAACCGTTTCGAGTTGGGAAGACAGCAAAGCCCGTTAACCGTGCGGGCAAATCTCCACCCATTCCTTTAGACCGCACCCTACGGTGTATTCTGGTATGTGGTGTATTCGAATCCACGATGGCAACTTTGCCTCGGGGCGAATTTTGGACCAAACTCGAATACACCGCATAAGCGGTGTGTTCGGTGGAAGACGGTAGCATTCCGATCTGAACCAATATACCCACCTTGCGCATAGTTCCCGCCAATCGCCTCCAGTTTCGCACCCATGACCTTGTCGGCCGACCAATCGCCTGTCTATATTTCTCGGTCGCACGTCGCAACTGCCGATCCCGCTCGCTCAGGCCCCCGCCATGCTGCTGCCGGCTTACCAAACCTCAACCATCCTCTCGCGCCATTGCGGGTCGAGTTGTTGCCCCTGGGGCCACAAACTTGGGTTCTCAAGCTCCTTTGGAGCCCCTGTACCCACTGACCACCCGGTCTGGTAATGGACAAACACTAGCCGAAGGAACTGGACTCATCGGTGCTGAACACCTGTCGAGTTGCTGCCCATAGGGCACTTAAGTGAGTGTTCAAACTTCTCTGGAGCCTCTGGACCCACTGGACAACCCACCTGGCCACCATAACACCTTGTCTGATGAACCGACGCCTAACCTGACCGTTCCCAATCGCGTTGTTGCCCCTAGGGTCACGAAAGTGAGTGGTCATGCCACTTTGGGGTCTAGACCTACTAAGCAAACAATATGGGGATAGCCGTGCTAACCCGCCGCATCAGCGACTACCTCCCCCCTTGGACAAGGCAGAAGTCGATGTCAACTAGCGTCCCTCGTTGTATATGACGCACTCCAACGTTTGCTGTCGCCCGACGGATACCAAGTTCGGTACGTCTATGCAAGCATTCCAAGTTGGCAGCCTCACCGATGTCGACCGTCGTCATGCTGCTACGGTATCCCTTCCATTCAACGTATTGAATGCGTGCAAATTGGCGGTCGGTCGCAACTTGCCCACTCCAAATCATGCTCGAAAGCTTGGCGACAACACACAAACCGGCTACCTGCACTACAACAAAGAGTGTTTGCATGTTCTTCCTGCGCGTGGGCATCTGCTTCAACTGCACTGGCCGGGATATAGTTACCCTACTGGGTGGTCTGATACTCATGATATGCGGACGGCCGTTTCCGATCCGAGAATACTCTGAATACTCGCATCTGCAGTAAACCGACCTCACGCTAGCGTCCGACACTCTGCCTGACGGCATGTGGTCATACTTCGACGCACTCAGGGAATCACCCTTAATGATCACGTCGACGTTAGACAAGAACTCCATTCAATCTCGACACATCACCGTTTATTTTGCCAAACGAAATCTCTCCAAATGCTGATGTTCGCACCCAACGACCCCGTCCGTGAACTTTATTACACGTGCCTGGCTCCAACCCAACTTTGGTAAATCATCGCATCGCGCGTTACAACAAAGGTGTACCCCCTAGACTTCGCACTAAACGTGTGCAGCAACCACAGGCTGACATCAGAGCACCCACACCCACTCCAGACACATCTGCGTACAATTCACTCCCGCGCCTGAAGGTTCGACAACACCTGCTGGCCCGATCGACACTCGGTTGGAATCTGGTGACTCGTCCAGCGACTCAGACGACGTAGACCACGATGACCCGACTTCAGATAATGATGATATGAGACGCATTAGCAGCGGAGACGAATCTGATACGCCCATTCGACCTACCCACGCGACTCATCTTGACGATAACATCTCGCATGCGGCAGTCAGTAAGCTCACGGTCCTTGCTCATCCGCACATCATTGATACCGGCCATGACCGCTTGGTGCATACGTACACAGTAATCCCCGATGACTCGCCCATTTGGTATCGAGCGAACTCTCGCGTCGTTATACGTCCTAGGCATCACCGACTATTCAGCTGTCCCACGCGAAAAGCATCGATGATGACGTGACTGGCCAAGGCGGAACAGTAGCACACTCATTTCCCACCTCATACAACATGTTTGGAGCCTTTCAAGACGTCGTTGACGACTCCGACCCCTTCCCAGCCCCGTACAACATGACTGTAGCTGGAAATGCAAATCTCTACGCCACATACTGCCGCTCGCATGCCAACCTTCAAGCTTACTTGACCATCAACACGGAAGTCGAATCCATGACGATCGATGAACTCATCGACTACTTGGAACAATCTGCTAACTTTCTCCAAGCGGAAGACGACCCTAGCGCTACCCTCTCTATGCTGCAGGCTAGCCCAGGCCACCTCGCTCCCCTTATCGATGTCCGGACACCCACGAACATGACGGTACTGCACGCCAAACTTCCTGGTCATGCTCTCCAACGCTAATTCCAATGCCTCATGTATTCCGACAAGATCATCGCCGGCGTACAAGCACAGTTGAATACCACCAAGCCGCAACCACTTTGGGCACATGTTTGGTCACACGCAGTCGGCCAACTTGACCCAGCACGCTGCATCTTGTCATCCATTGTCCCCAACAACGACAACTACCAATTAGTCCTTGTCAACGCAAGGACTAATATTTCCTCTGATAAGACGCCACCTTGTGTGCATTGACGTCGTCACCCTTGGGCAACTACCTCCTCCAACGCTCCAATGAATCAACTTCAGTAGTACATCAAGCCATATTGCAACTGGCCGCAGCCCATCCTATGGACATCTACATTGTCCCCTGCTACTCCGCCTAATCCGGCCGAGTGGCAACTTCGTGGCGTCTCCATCAACGCGAACGGCATCAATCACTTACACCGATCCCTCTTCACTACTCTGGCCAACAAGTTCTGACTCATCGCTCTACAAGAAACCAAGTTCACCTCGCCTACCAACCTCCACAACGCCATTCATTACTGGCACACCACCGATGCCCAGGGTTGCGAATTTTGGTCGCATCTCGACTCTCAAATGTGCAATGGACACAATTGAGTCGGCTTGCTCATCACGAACGCTTGTCCCATCCAAAACTCAGTCGACGTCTCACGCTCCTTCGTCTCGAACCTCACCCCTTGATAACAGATACCTTGTTGTTCAAGGTACGCTCAACGCTATACAAATGTATATTAACGTCCTCTACGTACCTGCTCAACCACACAAACGGCCCCCTTCTACCAAGCCCTACTACGCGCCTTTCCAACCGAAGCACTTCACATTGGCTGTGTTGATTTCAACACAGCGCTTGGCCGGTTCGAAACGGCCGCAACTACACCCCTGGCGTCTGGCTTGTCGCGCACTCTGCTCATGGGCTGGCAACTTGTCTTGCAGCTGACCGAACCCTGGCACATCCAACATCCGACAACAATGGAGTTCACCAGCCCCCAATCCAACCGCAGCATTGATATGGTACTCATGAGCTCTCGTATCTTCGTCAACAACGTCCGACGCAGACGCCATGCATATGGAATGAAGTGGCGTCACTCCGACCATATCCCTATCATATTCGATATCGCCACCCGCACTTGGTCACCACACCTTGTTGCCCAACCATGGCGTTGTCCGACCTGGCTGCTACAATTACCCCAAGTTCTATAGCACCTGCGCTCAAGCATACAAGACCTTTTGAACAAACTCGCAACACCCTCTATTCCCAACTACAATCCTGGATGCCTCCTCGACGAACACAAGCGCTCTGACGGCATATACCTCCGCGACGCCTTCGCAACGCATCACAACTCCACCCAACGAAAATTGAGTACTCTTCTCGCTGATGCGAGACTTAAAGCAGCCATTTTCCTTCGCAAACCATCACAAGCAACTTAGAAGATATTCGCGGAAGCCCAGGCGCTGTAGGACAAGTACTACGCATCACTTCAAGAATCGCACAGACGCAACAGATTCGACCAAGACCTTCACCAAGATGAATGCTGCTCTAAAGCATTTATCAGGCCGCCCATTGAAACAAGTCTACCAGATCGTTTATCACTCTGGATTAAGCAAGAATATGACGACACGGTGACGAAGTTCCGACGCTTCTGGACTCACATCTTTCGAAGTCCATCGCGCGACATCAACCGTCCCCATCGCCACTTCAAGAGATCCATATAACATTCGATTCTGGCGAAGACCACCCGTCGCCTGACCATCACCCAACGCCGCGCAATGGAGGCACCGCTTACGGCCAATGATTTCTACTGCGCCCTCAAAAGCAAAGCACTAGGACCGGATGGCTTGCTCGTGGAATACTACCTCACGGATCCACACAACTGGGCACGTTGGAGCTGGCACGGTTGCTTCACTACACGCAAGAGGAGGTGGTCCACTACTGCCCGGCGTTGGTCAGACGTCAGGTCTTTCATGGGAATCGCGCCATGCAAATTTTGCCGCTCAAAAACGATCTTCATTCTATTTATTCGGATAATTGATCTGTATCCGTATGATTTTGTCGTGAATTCAACATGAAATCTTGAAAACATTCTGCTTTGATGAAATGAGAGTTTATTTTTCATTGAGTGGGCCAATTAGATTCTCAGGATTGAGCACTTTAACCGACTATTTCTGGATTTTTCAACTTCGAAAAATTGTTGAAAATATTTGCAATTTCCCGTTGTGGCGGGTTTATTTCGGGCTGGAGGTAGTAGCTTCAAGCCGACGTTTGGACATGGAACGTAGTGGCACCAAAAGCGGTGGATGCCAAAATAATTGCACGTCGATCGATGGAGCCCCTGGTCCCGTCCATGCCCAATGGCCCAACTACTACGATAGGAACACTGCCATCGTCAGCTCCCACGTGCCCGTACTCATGTGCGTTTGACCAGTTTGAGTGGTGCGGTACAATACTACCTCCATGCCAAGACGCCGTCTCCCAGGTATCACGCCCTCAAACACACACGCACTAGGATACAATCGCCCGCGTTCGCCACGCAGACTTCGTTGCAATCCTTCTCACCAAAGCCGGACAATGCAGGGGATTTCATTAAAAGTTGCATATGCAATTTCCAAAATAACATCTTTTGAATAAAATCCAGTT
>NW_008580160.1:1035556-1041756 GCF_000520115.1 Aphanomyces invadans
GGCTGCGTCATATCCGAGGATCTTGGGCGAGTTGAGTGGTCCCTGTCCGTTGGGGGCGCGAAGCTTGTAGTCGACGGGGTTGACGGACACGGCCTTGACGTGGACGAGCAGGTCGTGGCCAGCGATGTTGGGCACCGGGACGTTTAGGTCGACGAGGGAGGCAGGGTCGTCGATGGGCAAGTGGGCGTAGAAGCCCACGGCGCGCATGGTGGAAGGGATCGAAGCAGCCATAACTTTGAAAAGGAATTTCGTGGAATGAAGGTGGAATGTGACTTCTATGATACTGAAATTGCCAAAAGATCTAGTTTCTGTTCAATCGTAGGATTTGAGGGGGCGTTTCCCCAAACAACGTTGTCTCGAAAGACTATATCGAAGAGCACAGTATCAATCCTTGGTAGCGTGGAGATGCGGCGGTAATGTCATTGCGCGCCAGTAATTGCGCTGATGTCGAGGCGTAAGGATGGACAAACCGTGGCGTGTTTGCTTCTCAACATATTCCGCTGTGCTGAGTTGAAGAGGTTATTCCAACATGCAGCACATATATTGAAGCAAGATTCGTCGCGAAATTGCTCTTACTCAACTTCTCAACGCAACAGTCGATCCAATTTCAGTCACAACAAGGAACCACGTCGGTACGAGCGGGTTCGGACGCCCGTTGTGAGTTGTCTACGTCGACTCATCCAAGTCGTAGTTGTTTCGTCATATCCTTCGATGCCGTAAACTCCTTGGTTCACACACGGGACTGTATCACACGCCCGGAGGAAAGTTATTGGCTCCGGGACAATTCGCTTCCGAAGGAGCACAACTACAGTAATTGTCACTCCACCAGAACGCATTCTTATCCTGCACTATTTTGGAACTTCCCAACGGCAAATATCGTGTCTCAATAATCGAAGTTGTCGATTCTGCTTGAGCTCACGTCGTAGCTGGCAATGCAGTCACAATAGATGCCAGATTTGTCCTGTGCTTCGACCTAACTGCGCCAACTTGGTTTACTAACAAGTTATAGACGTTGTGTACCAATGAATTAAAACGTAAGAAACAGCATTGAAATTGCCTCTGGCAACTTTTGACTCGTGGATTTTGCGTCGCTCTAGTTCAACAAACCACACAATTGAAAAACGACTGTCGGCTGTGGGATTTGAACCCACGCGTACGAATACATCACGACCTGAACGTGACCCCTTAGACCACTCGGGCAAACCGACTCGTATGACAATGACAGTTATTTAGCGTAATATAGGTCTCACAAGAGAAGTAAAATTGATGCATTCTGTAGTCAGGGCAACAAACAAAAACAAGTTGTTGTCGTCCAGACAGAAACGTCTGTTAACTTGTACAACGCCAGGTGCGAGTTGACAAGTCCTCTTGTATATGTCACTTGTCATCATAATCGTTCCGCTGACAAAGAAGTTCAAATACCAGCTCCGATGACTAATTGCACATTTACATTCGTTCCAGCTACAGTATTCAAGGCTCAATAGAATAAACAAAGTAAATGTTTAAGTTCCTTCGATGAAAGAGAAGTCGGTTTGCCCGAGTGGTCTAAGGGGTCACGTTCAGGTCGTGATGTATTCGTACGCGTGGGTTCAAATCCCACAGCCGACATTTTTAGCCGTTGTGCCTAAAGCGCTCGCAACCGCGGTGGTAAAGTAACAGCGAAGTCAACTTTTGATGCACCATGAACGTGTTGCTCGACGTTGAGCAATTCAGCTATTACACGTATGGAAGGCGTCTATGAACAAACTAAAGGACAGCCTTCACCATTCTCTTCGTTCGACTCGTGGGGAATCCGAGTACAAAATTTGATATCTCGCCGCATTCAAGCGTCGGACTTCCGCAGCTTTCGGCCTCCTGTTGCTGCGCGTGTAATTCTTCCTGCGCTTCGCATCCTTCAGTTAATATTTGCCGCCGCATTTTCAACCGTGGACGGAGGTTATCCAGCCGAAGAAGGTAGGCTCGTGTCAGAGCGCGGAGGGTAGCGGGGTATCGCCTTCATACTGGACCGTGTTGTGCTGGGTCCAGATGAGGTGGAGGGTAGAACCCACGCGCACTTCAACCGAAACGTAGTCGGTGAGCTCTCCACCTTGCCAGCGGCAATGATAATTCAAGATTCACTATTCATCGGGGGCCATGACTAGTGGCAAAGCAGGAAGCTAATGTCGTGGACGATGCCGCCACCATGCCGAAACGTTGCCACAATTCCACTCGCACAGCGAGCATGTGTCCTTGGGCCACATAGTCAGCAATTCTTTACTACCACCCCATCGTGTGTCCGATTTGTCGTGAAAAATTGGACCTAGATGGCCCCCTGTAGTAGGCATGCGAAGAGCCTTCAGTCAGAGACCTATCACTGGAGAGCTCATGGGAGGTAGCCGTGCAATTTGTGATTGGTTGCGCTGCATGCGACCTCAGCGCAGCGGTGTGTGAAGTATAGCATGGACTTTATGCGTTGAGGATGGTGCGTTCCGAGAAGAGGTAGCCGTCCGTCCTCATTCACTACCTTTCGACCTGTTTAGATTGCTGGGTGGAAACGACTGTGGGCACGGGGACAACTCCCCCGATCACAGCCGTTGCTTCGGACGGGATGATCATAGCATGTCCCTCTGGCGCGACCAGCGTCGACGTGGGGACATGGAATTACGGCAAGGCCACACCCACGAATCAACTATCGTGGGTAGGAAAGCGAATAATCGTCGCCCACTTCTTGAGCAAGGCAGTTTTAATCGAATTGGATGTCTAATCGCGCATCGTAACGCGGGAGTCAACGCGAATGACTCGTCATGCGCGTCGGACTACCTCTTGAACATCTCGGCGTGAGACGGCGCACCAGTTCCCACTGTCGTCCGAGTACGAAAACAAGATACGTATTTCCTTCGTTGCCTTCCGCCTGTATTTGAAGGATGCATCGTGGTCCATTTGGTGAGCTTTCATGACCAGGTCGATGTCGGCTGTGGCGACGTTGCGCCATGTGACCTGAACGAGCTTCATGTTCAGTACATTCGGTGGCGCACAACCCACGCCTGGAGGACGACAGATTGCGACCAGAACTCGAACTGAGGCCCAAGCTCTCGAACGAACTCCCACAGTGGCGCGAATCAAATTGATGTGGAACCGCCCAAATTTGCGGCTATTGCACAGCACTAACGTGAATCCCGCCTTGGAGTTGGTTGATATGAAGAGACTTGCAATGCTATCTGAATCAAGTTCGTCTTTTCCTACGATCGAATCCTCCTCGAGAAATACCTACCCACGGCATCATTCTTCGGGCACAAACTGGGGGATGTTGGAGGGCTGTGAAAGCGAACGATATTGCCTCCAACCTCCGCCACGATGCACTTTTTGAGATGCTGACGACAACCCGCCAGTGGACCAAATTCAGACAAAAACACAAAACCACATTGGCAGCATCAAGTCCTTTCGATTAATCCCACCAAAAGCTGACGGAGAAACTAACGTCCAACGATCGAATATAATGCCAGCACCTTGGAGGGATGTACAGCATCTCACCTGGCCCAAGGACACCTTCCCAGTACGGAGCCTCAAGAAACCGCGGAAACTGCACGGCGTTGGCCTGCGCACCGTCTCCTTCGACTACGACTTGGCTCGTGTTGGAGAGGTACCCAGGGACTGGATAGAGGTGGTCCGAGAACGTCGAAGCGTACAACCGAACGTACTTGGACCCCACAATCTGGCAAAGTAAATTCTGCGCCGGGTCAAAGTGCAAGGGCGAAATGGTGTTGGGTGGTCCAAACCACGCATTGACTACCACATCGTCCACGTCGTCGTCGTCGTCGTCTGCGTCGACATCTTGGCGACCCCGGACGCTCAGAGCGCAGTAATCTGGCACGGCAATGTCCTTTCGAAGTTGGGGAATCTATCGCCACCCTTGCCAACTTTACATGCGCGTGCAAAGACAACGAAGACGCACCTGCTCGAACAACGCGTGCTGGGCCAAGTACCCTGTCGGCGCATTGTGTGAAGGGGGGTGCAAAATGTGCTCGTCGATAAATTTGTGCAGCGTCATCAGAGTTTGCGACCAGTTGTCCTCGAGGTAACTCGACCCGACCTACGTTCATGGCACAGCAGTCATCAAACAAAGTGACCGAGTTGCACAGAATACACAACATACTTCAATCGGCACCGTGCGCCGCCCGGCCACGCGGCAAAGGTAGTTCAAGTTTGCCCAGTGGCGTCGTCCGTCGTGCGTCTTGCCCATGGCTGGCCACTCGTCCATGGCATCTACGGACACATGAGCCTGCCAATGTTGCGAAAGTTTATCAAACCTGTGATGATGACGGGGCAGTTTTGTGTCATGTACGACGCCTTGAATTCAAGCAACGACGGAGCCTTGACGCGCTTCAGCGATGTGCACAATGGGCTGTCTGTCGTCAAGTTGGGGGTTAGCGCCGGGGGGAGCACTCCCACGGATGTCTTGGTCTTTTTTGCAGGGTGCGTCGAGTCCGTCGTGGAGGACGAGTCCACGTCAGCCACAATCTTGTCCATGGTGTCGTGGAGATGTCGGCCGTATGGACCTGCCATGAGCAGACCCGTGTCAAGGATTTCAATCGCTGTCTCGTGGTTGTTTAGATTGCCCGCGTCTGCTGGTTTGTGGAGATACGACGTTGCCAAGAGTTCGCATGCGATGGCAAAGCGCTGTCGCCACTGCGGGTCTACGTCGTTCCACTTTCCTTGATGAAGGCGGTCCCATATGCGATGGACAGCCTCTTCTGCTAACAGCCCAGCACGCTCCCAAGCCTCTTTGTCCGCCGACGCCGCAGCCCTCTCGAGCAGGACGTCTTCCACCTGCATCCAAGTTGTCCGGCGTATCCGGATTGTACGGTTGAATGTTGATGTCAACACAATCGACCTGCCAAACCGGCGCAAGAACGTCCGACATGCTGCGACTGCCAGTCCCTGTGGCCGTGTCTCTGGTGGCCGGTCTTGCTACCGCTTGGCATGCTATCCACTCCACGTCGGTGTGCTTCTCAGCTGTGTTGGCCGCCTCAGCCTTTGCCTGCATTGAGTTTACTTGGTACGCCACCACCACGGAACAACCCAACGGTGATTTGGCCTTCACGCCGTTCCAGCCAACGTGCCGCGCCGGGCATACAACGTGGGCACAATTCTGGGTGCGATCTAAACGAATTGCCCTCTGCTAGTTCTGAGTCGGTCACATTAGGCCAACGTGTTGTACACCCCCGTCCTCTTATTCACCTTTCGTCAAGTCGTGTCGTCGGCATTCGTGCGCGTCGTCCTGTTTCCGTGCAACATTTGGTTGCTCGAAATTGTCGAAGGGTATGCCTTGATGCTGCTGTTTGGACGCAACATTGCGTGGACGTATACAACGAACGATGCGTATTGCCATGGCAACATTCGACTTGGCTTCTGGAAACAATGGCTCGCCCTGGGCATCGTGCTGGAATGCGTTGGATACCGCGTCCTGGATACCCTTGGTGAATGGTGTGCAGCTTCATGCGTCCCATTAGAAGGAGTGCTGCTTGCTTTTGGCGTTGCTACGATCAAGTACGGCCATTAATGACAAAATGACCACCATGCCATTCTCACCATAACGTTTGGACGGTGAATCTGTGGACAAATCCTTGTGCCAATGCGACTCGGCGCTTCATACTGCCATGGATTGTCGCGGTAAAGCATACACAATCGTGAACAGAGGTAGTCCACGATGACCCATGTGGACTCGTGGTCACATTGTTTATGGGATGCGCTGCACACAACTCCACTTGTCAAGAGATGCCATGGAGTTTATAGTTACGACGTAAGCTCTTCCGCTCCAGTTGCGCGATATATTGTCCACACTTTGACCTGAATAGTCCCCAGACAGAAAACTTCGCCATAGATGCTGCTGTTTAACACCTCTGAACCTCTCCCTGCATTGTTCCATTTGGCACACACTCACTGATCGAACCATGTTCACTCGTTGATTCGAATGCACGGGCTTTGGGCATGCCTGACTGCTACGCTGCATGCCAACGTGTTCTTTTGTTGAGCCTTTGAACTCGCGCACCATGCCAGTCTCTTGCCTTTTCTGGGCTACAAACAAATTGACAGTCTGCTTCGACGTCGTCTGCGACTCCGTGTAGATGCCCACGTCCATCTTGGCAGCCTCGACGACCGAGAACACTTTTGACAACGCCAACAACTGCAACGACCCCAGCAACTGGAAGCGACACACGTGC
>NW_008580160.1:1042477-1052803 GCF_000520115.1 Aphanomyces invadans
GCAGTACCCAACGCTGTCGAGAAGTTGTAGCTCATCATGGACCCGTTCGCGTTGTCGAAGGCACATATTTGGCGGCGCCAAGTAGCATTGCGCGAAAAATCACTTGCCACGGGGAACAGCAAACACGCGAGGCGCTTGGAGTTTCTCCATGGACTCCTTCGCGCATGCGATCATGAGCACGTGCAAGGGTAAAAACCACATGAGACACAGGTTCATCTCCCCGTTGGCATCGGGAAATATTGCGCCGACCAGTGATGCATAAGCCAGTAAGCTGCGTGCGAAGAACCAACAGAAGAGGAAGACATGCGCGACGCTAGAGTGCGTCATGGGGTACACTGCGTCCTCGTTCGTCGAAGCCGCCCCTCCACCATCCTAGTGACATGGAGTTCGGAGAAAGCCATGACGAGATCTCGCCAATTGCTCAAAGTTCCTTGGGAACGGGAAATGGAAAGACTTGAACACCCCCTGTCGCTAGAGGCAACGTCCGGAGGTGCTTGACAAGTGCTTCGAAAGCCAATTTTGACATGTCTGGCGGCAAGCTGTTGTCGTTGATCAATGGCTGGAGAAAGTTGAGGAGTGTCGTTGCGATGTTGCGCTTGCAGGGACTTGGTAAACGTCAAGCGGGTCGGCAAACGAGGGCAAGGCAAACCTCGGCGCCAAGTCGACAAGGTGTACGATGGACTGACAGCCTCTGCAAAGTAATGCCGGGTGAAAGTCAGCGAGAACGAAGGGCCGGGTTGGGTTGTGGTGCACCACGTCCAACCTGCTGCTCCATGAAATCCAACCAATTGCCCCGCACGTCGCCTCTCATTGGAGCCGATGGTCTTTCCTCGGTGTACCCGACGGTCACACGTCGACCGGAGCAACTTCACGGCACGATCTCACAGCATGCCATTGTGAGGTGTCGCGTGAAAAGGAAGGCAGCCCGTCATGAATCAAAGATGGCTGGTCGTCGGTTAGGCTGTTGTCTGTGCTTTCATCGACTTTACTTGTGTGATGACTCGGGTGGAGCTAACCTTGGGGCCCTCGGTGACGACAGAAATGGCCAAAACCCACCACGACAAACCGCACGTCCATATCCATGTTTGGACTTGTCCCATGGACGACTCTACTACGAATGCAGTGCTCTTTCCGACCGCACACACCTCTAGTCCGAACACGACCACCCACTCGAAGACGCTACATGTCAACAACGTCCCTTCGATTGTTCGACCAAATCGCCACGAGTTTGATGCGCTTGATTCGGCTCGTGCACGCCACAGAATCCACTGACAGAATGCGTTGGACGTTAGCCATACGTGAATGACTCGCGCGATTTCGCAACGTGGCCCCGTGCACATTTCAAAAGTAGGTCCGGCTACGATCTGGCTTTGCCGCCGCCTCACAACGCCAGATTCGTTTGTCGTGGTCAGCGTACTCGCTTTGACACGGATCAGTCGATTCGGACGAAAATCTTGTCTGCCATCTTGTAGCTTTTCTTGTCTCCGTCGTCGTAAAACACCGCGTGCTCACGGGTCGCGGGGTTGTACGTGGCGACGCGCCCCAAATACCATTTTTCCTTGGCCCACTTGACCTTGACCCGATGGCCGACCAGTTGCATCGGGTCGTCGTCACTGTCGTACAACTCGTCCGAAAACGACGGCGCGGCGAGCAACGCACGAAGGCGCGGGACAAACTTGACAATCGACTTCTCCACGTTCTTGACAAGCGCCGGATGAGACGTTGCCACGTCGCGCCATCCACTCGTGGACCTTGGTTTGGTCAGCACTGTCTTTTGCGTTTGCAGCGACCCGTCGACGCCACGATGTGTGAGCAGCCACTTTTCCACCCACGACCAGCTGCGCTGGTGTTCGAATAGCCACGTGCCCACCTACCACACGAACCGTAAAGCACGTCGCGATACCACGACATGTTGGCCACATGCCGACGTAAGTACCTTTGAGATTCGTTTTGCCATGCGAAGCAACATGTCGATTGTGGTTTCCGTGGCTTTAAAGTACTTTTGCTGCGACGCCATGATGGCAATGAGCCTTGTCATGCCGCCGTCGACGCGCTCGTCGCAAAGAGAGTCCCCGATCGACAGCAGCACACGCAGCGTCCGAAAGTACGGCTTGAGTACGTGGTGGTCTTCCTCTTCAATCGCGTTCAGAACGTAATCCATCCATGCCATCGAAAAATCGCGCGATTCCCAGCACAGCGACGTGATCACGGACGACCACGGAATCGTTTCCGCACTGTACGCGTTCGCACGATGGGTCAAGAGACAAATCCAGCCGTGGGAAGACAGGATGTTGTCCGGTTCGTCCAGGACCACAGGGAGCCGAGTCGTCGACAGAATTGCAGACGTGCTGTCCGCCGAAACCACTTCCTCCCTGGGCGGGACATGTCGTAGGAGAAGGGCAAGGAGTTTGAACAAGTTTTCGTTGCCAGTCAAGACGTGGGGTGGAGGGGACGGGGCGAGAAACGCTTGGGCAAGACCACCCGGGTTGTGGAGCTCTTGCTTCTTAAAATCGCGAGCTGGCGGAGCTGTTTCGTCGCCAGTTAACATCATGCACACCAGTCGGTCCACCACGCAATGGCGCACCAAGAACTCACATGCGCCTGGTGCTTTTTGCGCAAATTCCAACAAGACAAGCGTGTACGAGTGGTCGCAGTCGAGAATCGATCGAAAGTGCGTCAACAAGCGCGCGACCATGGGCTGGCACTGCGCTACCGTACATGGTTCCATGGCTTTCAACGTAACTTCCACCACAAATTCGCGAACCAGCGCTTGGTCGTGCAGGATAAACACGTCCGAGAGCAAGGTCGGGTGCGACCCCAACGTCTGGACCCACCACGCGCAACCTTGTGGGTTATGGCCGCCGACAAAGGACAACACGAGCGCCTTCCATTCCAGCATGCGAGCCACTTCACGGCACTGCCATAACGTCCCAAACACATACGTGGCGGCAAACTGAAGCGCTTGGAACGTCAAACCGTCGTCAAACGTTCGGTCGTGGCACAGGTCGTAGGTAAAGGTTGTGCAGGCAACGTCTCCCACGTACTGCTTTCGCCAAAACGTTTGGTTCTCGGCGTTGATGGCTCGCCAAATGGCTGGATTCACTCGGGGCGTCGCAGTGTGGTGCTGGAGTCGACGCTTCAGTCGCGCCGATGCAGCCACGACCAGACTCGTTGCTACAAACGACAGCGATTTCGACACCTTCGCTGGAATAGTCGTTAACACTGGCTTTCGTCGGGTGTAGACAAGCATAAACGCGCTGTGGGTCTTCATGGACGCTGGCGTAGTCCCGGCCGTCGGGCTCTCGTCGAGCCCACCGAAGCACTCTTCGGCCAAATGGCGTGGGTCGAATGGCGTCACCACCGTGTCATTAAACTCATACCACGCTCCAGTCGGGTCTTTTAAGTACGCATAGTAGTGCCCCGAATGGGCGGTGCCCATGTGGATGATTGTCCCGCTCAGGTCGTATTGGTAGTACTCTGGCGCTCGCCATTCTATCGATGCGTTGGATGCGTCGATCGAGTGCAGTTGCCGCAGCGCTGCCTGTCCCTCCTTCGTGTACCTACGCACGACACACTTGGTCAAGCCAGCGACCACCTGCCATGCGCAATCCCTCGTCCGTACCGCCGCATGTCTAACTCAAACGGAAACTCGAAGCGATCGTGAACTTTGACCTGCTGCATGGTTTCAAAGTTGAATTCGAAGCGCTTGAGGTGTAATATGAGGCATTCCGGCAATGTCTGAATCGAAATGCGCTTGTGGGTGTCCATCGCGTGCCGTTCGCCGCGCGCATCATCGTCCCATGTATAGCTCACCTAGAGCCACAACATCCAGGTCGGTGGATGGATAACAATCATTGCACAAACAACACCGACCGTGTCGCCTTCCACCCAGCTGTCCAACGCTTCCGCCAGGGTCTTGCGGTCCCGCACCGCCACGGAAATGTAGTGGAACGGCTCAGTGCGTTCGCTGTACCTGTCGCCATCGGCCACCAATTCGTTGCTAAAGACACCCCCGAGAGCTCGGTGAAACTGGGCCTCGATCTTGCCCTGCTTGCCGTTGTTGAGCTCCGCCTCGAGCTGTTGCAAGAACGACGTCAAGAATTCGCTCGCGTCTTGCTGTAACTTGACGTTGACAGGGGCGCCGGTATTCGTCTTGAGCACGGACAGCAGTCCGATGGGGTTTACGTATGGGCGGGAGCTGCCCTGGAGGTGCGCGTACAGCGACTGGAGCTGAAACAGCACGGACGACTCGTCCGGACAATTCGCCGACAACACGAGTTGCTGAAACGGGGGAAATAGAAACCCCATTTGAACAACCGTGTTGAAATAGCACGTGCAGCCCAAGTTCTTGAGACCGACAAACGCGCCGCGAGTTTTTTGGGCGGTCGGTTTGGGGCTGGTTGCACTCGTCGACCCGACTTTCGACAGCAGTTTGTCCTTCTTTGGCGCTCTCGCATCAAACGAATGTTGCGGAATCATTCGGTTCAACACGAGCGGCAGCGCCACCTTGGGACTGACGTCGATACAGCGCAAGAGCAACTGAAAGGCCACGGACCGGGAGGTATTCGACCGGCACTTGACGATAGCCGTGGTCGACGCTGGAAACAAGCACTTGTCAAACACTTCGACAATCAAGGCCGTGATTACGTTTTCCGACATGACACGGGCGTCTTTGTTCTTCATCCAGAACAACATTGTGTGGAGCAATCCTTCGAGGACATGGTCAGCTGTCTCATCAGGCGTTGTCAAGTGCTGAAGTCGCGCCAACAGCCTCGCCATGGCGTCTGCGGGTTGCCACGTTATAACTGGATGGGGGATTGCTTTGTGCAACGTCGCCACGATGTCTCCGTACAAATAGAAGAAATCGCCGTGGCGGACCTGGCCATCGTACGTTGCCAAGAGCGTCATGCAAAAGTCAAACAAGGAGCTCCACGACGACGGATTCAACGTGCAGTTGCACACATTTTGGAGGGTTTTGACAGTTTCTCCCCGAACCTGGGAAGATGGGTGGTCCAGAGCCGCGAGGAGAACGGTGTGGACATGCGGGTGTGTCATGAATGCGTCGGCCATTGCTTGGGGCGGCGACGACTTGTCCACCACGACGACCAGTTGAAACAGCAACGACATGGCATGCACCAACGCTAGCTCACACACCTTGTCTTCGCGGTCCAGGAGCGGGGCCGGTGCATATGCGATCGAAAACTCGTCACATTCTGTTGCATTGCCCACGATGGTCGGGACGAATGAATTGGGAGTGTCCGAGCAGCAGGATTGAGATACCCCTGATTGTGTCTGGCTCGTCAAAATGGAGTGCGCAATGTTAAACACGTTGTTCAGCACCACCACCCATGGCAAATTTTGATCCGTGGCCACACGTTCAGGCCACTCGATTCGGTGGTTGCCTTGCTGGAGAGCGGCGTCCAACATGTCAAAGATTCGTGACCAACCATGCCACACTAATAGGTTCTTGGCACTGGACAACGCTGTCGCATGGTCGATCAAGACTTGGCGGACGTGAACAGCGACAACACTCGACAGAGTGTCAAGGGCCGGGTTGTTTTGAAGCTGAAAGATCAACGTTGGCAGCGACGAGTTGCGGAGGATTTCCTCCAACGAACGAGACGGCGACTTGGAGTGCGGCAGTCGAGAGAGCACTCGCCACACCGGGTCGCACACAGTCGGATCTTCTAGCATCTCGAGCAACGATGAGAGCCACGTCGACGTCAAATATTTCGCTACGGCCGACCAGTCGGCGGCAGCGTCGACCGGCAACATCCACTTGGCCGTCGTCATCTTTTTGTGTCCGATTGTGTCCAACTCGGGTTTCTTCAACACGATCACCTCCACGTACGCTCTTTTGTTGGACGGTTGTGGCTTGCCAAACACCCCCGCGTCTTCGAGCGTGACCATGTTGTGTTGCTGCACTGTGAGCTTGACTTTGGTGTCGGTGAGCATGCGGATGCCTTCGGCGAAATGGCCGACGTCGGCAGCGACTCGATCGCGCAACTCGGCTACCAGACACGATCGTGGGAGCGTGTAGTACAGCGGCGCACTCGTTCGACCGTCCTGCATCTTAATGTAAACCATGAGATCTTCCGACGGGACCGGCGCCGGTTGAAGCAACAGGTTTCCACCAACGTCGCTCGACCCACGCGGCTGCGCGTGAAACAAAAACATGGCCAGAAGCTCGAGCAGCCGCCGCGCGACGTTTGTGTTTGCTAGTGACGTTGCATCGTACACATGGGACATGCACCACACGCCAAATTGAAGCCACACGTCCCGTCGAGTGTGTTGTTGGCCGGACGCTGCGGCAAGCGTTGACGACGATAGGTGCAGCAACAGGTATACAATATACTGCTGTGCCCTCGACGCCACCGTCGCGTCGGTGCATGTGGTAGCGATCGACAGCAACGTGTCGTACGCGCACAAGTCCGTAAGTGGAACATCCACGGTGAACCCGTTCGCAACGTGGGCGTCCGTGAGATGCCGGTGAATCGCGCCGTTTACAAATCGAAACAACCGTTCGAAGCATGCGAACTCGTGCGCGTCCATCGCCATGCACTGCGTGAACTGAGTGGCCAGGATCGTCTCGACCGTGTCGTTGGTAAATGCGCCGTTGCTTATAAACTTGTCTGGCAACACGACTACGGCGGCGGCTTGCAACGCCTTGGTGGAGCTCTCTGGGCAGTTTGGGAGGACGCCCAAGAGCCACGCAAAGTATGCTTCCCGACGATGAAGGGTCTTGATCATGGTCGTAAACAGCGCCTCGATATGCGTCTGGTGCAGCACCAAGCCAGACTTGGTCAGGACGAACGACAGAAAGGCCAAACACGCGTCGACATAGCATGGCAGGACGGCCGAGACGACGTCCAGCAATTGGTATGTTGTCTCGAGTTCGTCAATGAATGGATGTAGAGGATGCAATTTGATAGCGTTCTTGATCGACGAAGCCTCCACCGCCGACGTCACCCCGCTCAGATCCATTTCGTCCGGAACAAAGTTTTCCATGACAGCTTGCAACACGCGCAGCGCGAGCTCGACGGGCACGACGTGTTGGCCCGACTTGGTCGTTTGCGCTGGGTCCATGGAAGGCGCCGACGCCAAAGCCCGCACGCACAGTTGAATGTACTGTTCGCGGGTATTCGTTGTTTGCCCAGCACCATGGTCGTGTCCTGTTTCAATACGATGCATTTCGTGAAGCAAGTTGGCAAATGCCGTGACAAACTCGCGATGCATGGGGTGGTCGGGCGCGTGCGTCGCGGCGGTCCACAGGAACTCAACTCCCATCGACGCGACTTTGTTCAGGGTGACCAAATCCACCGCAGCCGTCCGTGTCGAGTGCGCTTTGCCATTCGCGAGGCGTGTAATGCGCGTTAAAAAGTGTATCGTAAGCCCGTCGTACTCGTCGATCGAAATGGTGTCGTGGAGGAGGCGGGAAATCGCATCCAGCAGCTGGATTTGCATCGACGCCGCCAGTTGCAGCAGCATGTCGTACACGACCTTGCGACGCATCGTTTGCTTTCGGCCAAGGTGCCACAGCAGCGTCAAGTGCACTTCTGTCAATTGCCCGTGCTGGGATAAGAGCACAAGCAACGGCGTGCTACGTTTCCACACTTCGACGTGGGCGTCTCGAACGGACCGCGCCGTCGCCCCCGGTGGCATCGCGGTCGGGTCGCCCAAAATGAGCTCGATCACGTTGGCCTGGCGCAACCAGGCTGCAAAGACCGATGGCCGCAGCCATCGCGCCCTCGCAGCATTCGCTTCCACCGGAGTCGACGTGGTGGATGCCATTGGCGCAACCGACACAAAGGACGACGTTGTCTTTGTGATCAAAGATGAGAGCCGTTGGAACGACCCAATGCGCTTCTTGGCACTTGCCGACGCAGCGCCCGTCGCGGTGGACGAAACGTGGCTGTCGAGGTTCTGCGCCAGCGCGAGCCACTCGAGCATTTGGTTCATCCCTGTGAGCTGATGGGACAACGCAGGACAGCACAAGTATTGGTATGCCACGTTGATTCGAGTGAGTTCCAGACGTTCGACGAACGCAGAGTCCTCGGATGGATCGAGCCACGATGTGTACAGCGCGTCAATGCGATCGAGCACGGATTCGACGACGCGTTCGTGGTCGTGTTGGAGGTCGTCGGGGCTAACGTGATGGATGCGGTCAAACGAGGCGTGGAAAAATTCGGTCAGTCCGTCCACGTCGGTCTCTGTCGGGGTCAGGATTGGCTTCGCGTGGAGGAGGATGGCCAAGTACATGTCTAGCTCAGGGAGAGGTACCAGTCCCCCCTGCATGGCCGACTCCGCCTTTGGGCGCTTGACGCGGCGCAAGATCGCTCGAAGCCCACCCGCTTGAAAAAAGTACTCCACGTTCTCGACAAAGTACACGCTTCGGCAGGGCGACGACCTCAACGACCCATTCGACCCTGCCACCTGGTCATAGTAGATTGTGTGTTCCAGGTCATCGAGTCGTTCCCAGTGCGGCGCATGGCCGTCGGGCTGGTAGTACACACTGCATACGTCGTATCCGTTGCAGAGCAACTTGAGCAAAGCCACGACTGCGTATGGATACACGGACGGGGGAATCAACCCGGCATCGCCGAGGACCGCTGCGACCCAGTGCTTGATGCAGTGCTGAAGAAATGCCTGCATCGCGAGGGCTGTCTCGGCGTCTCGGCACGGAGCGGCCATGCACGTTTCGACGAAAGGTACCAAGCAGCTCGTAAAGTATGACGGCTGCATGTCAAAGAAGGACTCGTCCAACGTGTGGTGGATCGCATCAATGTCTGCCGGCACCAACAGGCGGCGCATCGACATCGCACGGAGCGTTGGGTACGCAGGTGAGAGGTACACGTTGGTGTGGGTGCCCAACGGGGCCACTCGTACCCGCACCTGGCTCGATTCGACGACGACTTCTTTGTGCGGCACCTTGAACTGTGGAACCAACAGGACGAGCGCTTGCGGCGGCAATAACCGCGAAGGAGTCACGCTCGTGTTGGCCTTGACTTGGGCAGCGCGCCAGTTCGGGATGGTCGCGCTTGCGCCGGCTGCGTCTAGGAGATCAACCCACGCCCCGACCGCAAACCGAGAAAGAACATGCGACATAGAGGTCGAGGCAGCCGAAGACATCGCATCAAAGTCATTGACTTCTTCAGCCGTGGCGCGCTTGAAACATAGTCGATGCGCTAGAGGGTGATGGACGGAAGAGTCTTTGCGGTCGGCCGACGAATCGTCAACGGCAACATCCACCCACTCAAAGTCTGGAAGGGACGGCACGATGGTCGACTCAGTTCCCTTTGTTTCGTACGGCATAGCGTCGTCGATGCGGAGCTGCTTGATCGGCAATGCTGAGTTTCCACCGGTCGAGAAGAGAAGGTAGAGAGTTGTGGACGGTGACGTCGTTGCGTCGTGTGATGTCGTCGTCGTTGGTCGAAGGATCGGTTTGGCAACCATGTCGTAGCCATCCATTCGGTGTGTGTGTATGAGCATCGACCGCACTGGTGGCAACGACTCTTGATCGGGTGCTTGCAACTTGTACCAGAGATACGTTTGTGGCGAGATTTCAGCGGCGGCTCCTTTTGGATTGGTCACGCGATGGTACCCTGGTGGCGCCAGCGCTTGTCCATATGTGACTTCGAAGCCCACGATCCACATGACCGTTCAGAGCTACGGATGACTGTGGCAGCAGAAGGGACCTGTGGCGATGCCGTGACCGCCGCTCCGATTGCCGAGTGCGAACGTTGCAAAACAAATGTTTTGAAAAAAGTTCATTTTCATTAAATTTTTATTCAATTTTGAAAATCGCAGCTTGATATCGTCAATGCTTTAGGGTTGAATTCGAAACCAGAAATTAATATATATGGAGCAATCTGTGTTCTCACCAACTTGACATGTTGAGACACATAGCATACAGTGCGCACAATAAGTATACGCCAGGAGGAAATTTCAGTCCCATGATGCCAATCAATTCGTCTTCTTATGCCAAGACGCGTCGCCTGCATTCGAAACTCAAAGCGTCGACAAATTGTGCTAAGAAGTCCCAGAACTACTAATGCATTAACGATTTTGGAATATTCAGTCGCAAACTGCTGCGCAATATTTATACGCCATGCGAGAAAACATGACAATTTCATGCTTATGCTGCAAAAATACCAATGTTAGTACTTAGTCATTGCACCATTGGCTTGAAGCACAGCTACACAACGTCTTGGCATGCTTTCAACCAGGCCATGGAGTGTTGAAAGTGGAATCTGCGACCAGGCCAACAAAATGGCCTCTTTCAGCTGGCTGACCGTTGAATATTGCCTACCATTCTCATACACCTTA
>NW_008580160.1:1055428-1070765 GCF_000520115.1 Aphanomyces invadans
ATGAAGTTTACCACAAAAGGTGCAGATCACTGGTTCGCCACGTTAGCGCGACGATTCTGCGAGCAATTGGCGTGCGTGAAACGAGTCGAGAATACCGCATCGCTCTCCCTCTCCGTGTCTTGGTATCATGTCTTTGTGTGTCTACGTCCAGGTCTCGCCTTCGAACCATCGAGACTGCATGCACGTCCATGATTTGTATCGTCCTCCATGCAAATGCCCTTCGAATCTATTGTGCGTATAGCGCACCCACTGCCGTTGTCGGGTGTCGCCCCCATCCCCTTGCCTGGATTCGCCATGCATGTGACAGCGACCATTGCACCACCACGTCAAGTACCCACGTTGGTCGGAATTGACAGTACCAAGAATGCAGCTGATGTTCGCTCATTGAGGCCATAATCACGGAGTCTTCATTGCGGTGGTGTCATGAACCAAGCCAATGCGCTGGTGACAGTGGGCCACCGCTACTGCGGCATCGACTGCTTGAGAGGTCCTCGCTGAATGGGAGGCGTAAAAATCAACGAACATGGATTGGCTATTTTGAATTTCCCAACGATAAATTGACCAATCACGTGGCCAACTTCTCGGTTTTGCCGGTGAAATTCAAATTCGAGAGCGCTGTGAGAGCAGACGCCGTGATGGACGAGTTCGATCGGGAAGCGCCACTGTTCGATGGGAAAGTGAGAGTTCTCGTACAGCAACCCGAGCGCGACGACCGTCATACGTTCCTCACCGTGCGCATGCTCAATGGCCAGCGGGTACGTTATCCGCGAGGCACCGTCGTCGTGGAGGTTCCGACACACGTGAACCTGAACTCGCCCGACTTGATAGACGTTGAACAGCAACCAAAAGGAGCGCGTGCTGCGGATCGAAGTCACGGACGACGAAGAACTCGAAACGTTCTTCCTGTATGTTTGGAGCGTGTCGGAAGAAGAGTTCCACGACCTGAAACACCAACAACGCCTCCTTGTGGATTTCCCCAAGTTTGCGACCAATTTCATGGATCTCTTGACATGTTGCTTGGCTAAACCAACGATCCTCCATGAGTCGTCGTCAAATCACCGACCTGAGGGCCAGGCGCCTTTGAGCTACTTGGCCGTACTCAACACGCACGACACGGCCGGTCACAGCACATTCAGCATCGTCGAGACGAACGCGTTCAAGCGGCTAACACATTTGTCCCTGCAGTTTACTCCTGGGGACGATGCCGAGGTGAAGCTATATCTGGCCGCTCGATTGCGTCAAACCACGGTGGGTGGGTTGAATGCAGGCGCGGCCGACAGCTGACAATTTGATGCCATTAGCACGAGAAACGACGGCTGCAGCAAGACTTGGCAACCACGACCAGCGACTTGAACGCCGCCAAGAAGTCCGAGTCGGAGCTGAAAACCCAAGTAGACCATGCCGCACAGCAACATAGTGAGCAATTGGGGCAGGCCAAGATGGCGTATTCGGACGAGATGACGGCGCAGGTGCCGACTCCTGTACCGTGGATCTCCGGCGTCCAAATTACGTTGTGCTTCGTAGAAAGAAGCGGCACTTGCGACGCTCCATGAGACCGAGCGGATGTACTCGGCCAAGTTGGAAAGCCTCCGGATATCGTCCAAGGACGAGGTCGATTGCTCTCGCACGAAATGTGCTTCATCCTCACTCGAATTCGACGTCTAGATTGAGCAACTCCAGCGAAACCTTGCCGAGAGCCAAGCAACGATTCAATCTCTCCAAAAGACCAAGTACCAACACGAAATCAAACTCGAGCAACTCGAGCTCCACGTTGCACAGCTCGAAAAGTCCAATCAACAACATGCCGACGAGCTACAAGCGCTGAAAGACCAAAACAAGGCGCTCGATCACGACGTGTTTACCAAGGTGTGGCGCGATCACCCGAAATGACCGTCGATGCAGCCAAGCACAGTTCAAACTACGCTGACATCCTTACCACTAGGAAAAATTGCTCAACCAGAGCGACCTGCGGATCGCTGCTCTCCAGCAACAAGTTCGTGTGCTGTTCCATTAGTCGTGACGATGAGCGAAAACGTCCACTGTCGCGTAGGTCGCCGACAAAGAAGACGTGATCCAGAAATCCACAGAGCTGCTGCAAGCGTCGTCGAATCACAAGGTGTGCCGTCGGTTGCGTGGGGCCGCTCAGACTGACTGGGGAATTGTTTGTCGAGCAGCTCGAGATCGAAGAAACACTGACGATGTACAAGGCCAACAACAGTACAATGCAGCAAAAGCTCGAACTGAGCATCTCGGAGATCAACAAGGTGCGGCAGAACCGACGTCTTGGAGGCCATGACACCTCTTGGGCAGGGCAATCAAATCATCGAACAAATGCACAGCGAAAACCAAGCGATGAAGGCCAAGTTGCGCATGAAGTCCAAGATTTTGAAACAGCAAGACCTGGTCAGAGCGCCTCCGCAACGTTGCTTTGATTGTTGCTCATGGGTGTGTGTGCAGATTGTCCAGGAGAAGGAACACCAGCGAGACCAACTCATGCATCAACTCAAGGCGCTGAAGAACGAATTACTCCTGCGTGACGATCAAATTGCGCTCGTTCAAAGCAAGAACGACGACTTGGCGCAGAAACTGGACGAAAGCAACAAGCTTCTCGCGTCCAACCAGCAAGGTATGCCGTTGTCCACAGCGCGTCATCCTCACTGCTTTGCGCTGCAGTCATTACATGGCTCAACAAAGAAATCAATGAAGCGCAGCTGTCGTCGCACAAACGGTCGGCGTACTCGACCGCGTTCACATTCCATCCCCCATCCGCAACAACACTAGGTCCATCTGCAAACCCCGCGACATCTTCGGTTCGTCACTCCTACCGTCCTAAAACGCATCTGCATGATGGACATGGATCGTGTAGCTATTGGATCGCGACCTGCCACAGCGATATGGCATGTCAACTGCTTCCAGGCTTGGAGCTAATTCGTAATAGGAGCAGTTCCGTCGCGATCTTTTCAGCCAGACCATAACATCTACTTTGGTTCCTGGGCGCTTGCCCCCCCAGAACAACTTCCAAGCGGCCACTGCCCTTTCCAGCCTTTGTCACTCTGGCGTGACCTTGTCCAGGCAATCAGCATGCCGTCCACACTTCTGCCAATGCAACCAGAATACCAGGCATTGCCAGCAGCGGGCAATGAATCGTACTGGGGCCAAAACTGATGCTGTCATTTGAGTTGCTCGGAAGAAAAACGTCGAAAAATAGCCATGGAATTATCGGGTCAAGGAGGTCTCGATGTGCAGCAAGATCAAGTGGTGTGGGCGCGGTAACGATCGTCGAGCGTGGCAGACGTGGGCTCGACCACTTCGAGCCCTCTGGCGACCCCCTTTTCTTGAGTTTGTTGGGCAGCAAAGCCGTTGAAGATTTGCTCCAGCGTCGTCTGCGACACCGTGTAGTCTTGGATGTGCAGATCTCGCTTGGCGCGCTCGATCAGAGGGAACACGTGCGAGAGGGCGACGCGGTCCTTGTGGCCAAGCAGCTTGAAGCGACTGACATCGTGTTGGCGCTCCACGAGCTGGACATTCTCGACGCCGAAGACAGTCTCGAGGTAGCGCTTGAGCAAGTCGTAGTTGTCTTCGCCGAGCCACCACGCGCAAAAGTCGTGTGTTCGCACGAACCCGTTCGTCGCCAGCGCATCCTCCACCACATACCCCGTCGGATGGCCCATGCTGACCGCATCCACCCGCCCTGGTCGACCGAGTGCAGCGCAAACGCTGGCCAGGTCGTCCCGGTGGAGGACTGATGTGGCGGCAAAGTGCGTGGTTAGAATTGGGGCAATGTCGGCTTGAGTGATGGGTGAAGCTTTAACATGCAGGGAGAGACCGTCGCCGAAGCGGTGCTTCAAGTGCTGAATGCTACCGAGGCAACGAAGGCCGCCGCCAACCATGATCCCGACGCGAGTACACAGTGCTTCGCACTCTTCCATGCTGTGGGTCGTCAGGAGAATTGTCGACTCCTTGCTGCGTGTGGAAATGTCGGCGATCACGTCCCACATGAACCGACGCGACACAGGATCCATGCCCGTGGACGGTTCGTCCAAAAAGATGATGGGCGGCGACCCGATCATGGCAATCGCCACCGACAACTTGCGCTTGTTGCCGCCGCTGAGCGTCCCCGCCAGTTTGTGCTCAAAGTCGTTCAAGTTCATTTGGTCCATGAGCCCCACGACCGTGTCGTGCACAAGGTTTGACGGAATGCCTTTGATGCACGCAAACAGTTCCAAGTGTTCGCGAACCGTCAATAAATCGATCAGCGCGTCAAACTGCGGGCAGTACCCGATGAGTCGGCGAACGTCCAGTTGCTGCGACAAAATGTCAAACCCGCCCAGCGTCGCCGACCCGGACGATGCCACGATGTCTCCAGTGAGCATCTTCATGGTGGTGGTCTTGCCGGCGCCGTTGATGCCGAGGTAGCCAAAGCATTCGCCCTTGGGCAACCCCAGCGACACGGAAGCGACGCCGACTTTGCCACCATCGTACACCTTGCGCAGTTGCCGCAGGACAATGGCTTCCGAATCGGCAGCTCCCCGCGCGACGCGCCGTTCTTCCGCCGCCACGTCCTCGTCCTGGATGAGCTGGGCATCTTGACCGTCTGTCGTCGGACCGTCCTTGGTTGGGCGATGAAGGGAGGGAACCATGCGCATGTGATCGATCGCGATGGCCGCGATGGGGAACACGATGGCCTCGATGCCCAAGTAGATAATGTCCCAACCCATGACGTCAGTGCTGAATGCAGATGCGCGAGGGTCCAGTCCTCGGCTGATTTGAATAGTTCTCGAGCTGACGGCGTTGAGGCCGTTCCCGATACAAAAGAGGGGCGAGAGCCGCCAAATGAACTTGAGCGCCTTGTTGGTCGCCCGCGTCGATTCGACAATGTCCAGCACGAGCGACACGATGGTGAGCATGAGGCCGACGAACATTTGAACCATGATGATGTAGACTTGGGACGACGCAGGATCGTTGAGCGCGAACGACACGATGTAGCAAAACGCGATGAGAGCGCCACCAAGGAGGACAAACAGTACGACTAGCGCAGCGAACGGCGTGTCCGTGCAGCTGGCGCAGTCGCGACCAGAGAAAGCCGAGATGTCAAACAAGTAGATGGCGGCGAGGCCCGAAGCGCACGGGACGGCGAACATGGCCAAGTCCCAGGCAAAGTTGGCGAGCCAAAATGCCGTCAAGCTCACACCCGAAATCAACTGTTGATGCTTTGCATTCGACATGGCGTGCTTCTCCTTGACCAAATGCGGCACCACAGACGCCGTGTAGATTGCGAACGCAAGGATAGCAAAGAACGACGACAAGTACCCCACCATGGCGGAAAACAGCACCTTGCTCGTGTCCGTCAAAGGCAGCGGATGCGTCGACACCTTCAATGTTACGTCAGGACGATTCACGACCGCTCGGTACAGCGCTTCGTCCGCAATGGCCTTGTGGACGGCGGCGCTATGTTTGGCAGTTGTGTTCACGGCAACGTTGTACCCAAACAAGCGGGACGCAGCCGACCCGAACAGCACGAGTCCACCATACTGGCCAGTGATGCTTGATTTGAATCCGCGCGTCCAGAGCTCGGAGCTGGCGCGGAGGCACGTGTCCATGGTGGGCGTGAGAGCGGTGTACTGAATACCAAAGACGTTGGATGGACTCGGGAGTGGCGTCATCGGCAGCTGCAAATCGTACGGCGCGGCGCCGGCATATTGAGGGACAGCATCGCACAGCCAATCCGACTGACACGAGAACGGAATGGGGGTTTGATTTCCCCTGGGGTAATCTGCCACGGACAAGGCCATTTTGGGCTCGTTCTTGTTGAGCGTACTCGTCTTGAGCAAGGCAATGCCGAGAACGAGGAAGAGAATTGGCAATACCATGCCAAACAGCGCCACCCGACGATCGCGCTTGGCGATGCGATATCGCTTCTTCCAAAGAGCCGCAAAGTGCGTCCTAAACGTGCCGGAAGTACGTTCCGTGAGCAGGTTGAACCCACTGTGCGGGGGCGACACTGGCGACGCAGACTTGGGTTGTTTGTGCGCCAGAGTGTGCTGCTGCGACTCGTCGCCGAGCTCCGCCACTTTGATGAACACTTCCTCCATCGTCGTGACCGAGATGCCGTACGAGACCACACCCAGCAACTCCATTTGCTCGTCAAGGTCAGCGAACATCGCACCAAACAAAGGAGAGCAGTCCAAGGGGAGCTGGAAAGCGATTTCAGTGCCAACGTTGCTCAGAATCTTGGCCCGACCACCCACGCGGCTATTGACAAACGCCACCAACTCGTTCGTGTCGCACGAGTCCGCCTTGACGAGGGAAAAGTTGTACCCCGCGCCGTACCGATTCTTCAAAAACAGCGACGACCCGCAGCAACGCAACTCGCCTTCGGCCATGATCGCAATGCGGTCGCCCAGGATGTCGGCTTCGTCCATGAAATGCGTCGTGAGCACCACTATGCGGTTCGACCGATTGTTCATGATGATTTCCCTATACATTTTTTGGTCAGCATCGTCGTTGCAATGTCCTTGCCTTACCAACTGCTTCGTCGGCTGTACGGGTCCATTCCAGACGTCGGCTCATCCAAAAACACGAGCTGACTGTCTCCCAGCAACGCAATTGCGAGCGACAACTTGCGTTTCATCCCGCCCGAGAGGTCGCTCGACTTCACATGGCGCTTCTCTGTCAGCCCGACTTCGGCAATCGACGCCTCCACTTGATCCAGGAGGATTTGGCCACGAAACCCTTTGACTTTGCCGTAAAAGATCAAGTGCTCGTGCACAGTCAGTTCCGGGTACAACACGTCGTGCTGCGGACAAATGCCCATGGACCGGCGGATCGCGTCCATGTCATTGGTCAGCGACAGGCCGTGGATCGTGGCGTCGCCGGCCGAGATGGGAATCATGCCGGTCAGCATGGAAAGGAGGGTGGTTTTCCCGGCTCCGTTGTGGCCGAGCAAACACGTGATTTGGTTCTTGTACATGGTCAAGTTGAGGCCGTTCACGGCCGTCTTGGTGCCGCCTGGGATTCGAAACACCTTGGACAGGTTTCGAATCTGAAGCGCGTCGCCGGACACTTCTTGCTGCTTGAGCTCCATGCCGACGGCCTCAATCGCGTCGTGATGTAGCACATTCAGCGCGACCGCGTTGGTTTCGACGACGGACGGCTGGGTGACCACTTTCGCGTGGGATTTGGTGGTCCAGTACGCAGGAGAGCAGAAAAAGTACCAAGGTTCTGTCGTCCCGTACTCGTTTGGCACGACTTTTTCCAAGTACAACCCCAGCAACGTATACAGGACGATGTCAACGGCCAAGAACACCAGCGCGGATGCGAACGGGAAGTTGCGGATAGGGATGGTCGCGTTGCCGAGCGTGATGCCGACTCCAGCAGATTCCGAAATAGCCAAACTCTCCACCCCAAACACGAGGGCGACGGGGGGAAGCAGACATGCGAGTTGCTTCGCCGACTGGGCCGACGTGGCGTTGAATCCAGACGTGATCAAGTACATGACGAAGAACCCAATGATCCCTATGTACGTCCCCGTGCGCGACTTGGAGAAAATTGCGCTGACCATGTACCCGTACGCCATCAAGCTCCATGCAAAGAGGAGAAAGAAGACAAAGAGAAGGAGGACGTTGGCATTTGTGAAGAGGATGGCGCGGGCGGCGACCGTTTGGAGCAGCGCGGCGACGACCAACACGATGGCATACGTGACGTACCAACTGCACACAATGGCAACATCGGGGATGCCGAGGATCTTGAGCAGCTCCCGGTTCTTTGATTCCTTTTCCGAAATGAGCGCCACGAGAATGGACGACAGGCATTGCAAGTACGAGATGACAAAGAGCAGGCCAAAGAAGTTTTGCACCGCCTTGTAAAACGGCGACGATGTGTAGTGCTCGATGGGAAACGGAAACACGGTGGCCCCCCCCGTGGCTTGAGGAAGTTGGCGGAGGGGGCGTGCCAACAAGGCCGTAGTTGTAGAGTCCAGTTTCGCCAGGTCCACGCGAGGTTGGTTGAGAAAATCGGCGGCCTTGACCAGCAACTTGTTTAGCGTCTGGTCGTGGGGAAGTTGCTGCTCCACCAACGACTTGGCCGTCACCGGGGAATCAACGGCCGTGGCTTGCTGCACAGTGCACTGGCCTGTCGTTTGACCGTTTGTCCAGTCCGGAACGCAAGTAGCAAAGCGCGTGACCAGTGTCTGCAGCGTCAAGAAGCCCGACGTGGCGTACCGAGTGTATGGAGCCAAGTCCAGCGCTCGTTGGAGAGGGTCCACGGCGCCATCGACCGTACGGGGCACGTCGCCCACCGCATTGCTGCGGCCCAGTGTAGCATTCAGTCGCAGCGTGTACTCAAGATTGCCCGCAACACCGAACGTCAAAGGGGTCGTCGTGAACACAATCGCCGCATCAATCACTGGAGCGTCGAACGATTGACCGTAATGTGCACCTGGGGGAGTTGGTTAGAGCGCAACTGCACGGGAATAGAAGCGTAGAGTGCTGTACCTGCGATGTAGGCATCAAGGGCAGCATTCGAGTCGAAAAACACGACCGAGTCGGCCAGGGCTGGTACGACCACACTCGTCGACAACGGGACGCGAGGATACCAAGTGGCCAACGTCTTGAGAAAGTAGTGTCGGGTGAATGGGGAGTCGGGGACGATGGCAATCTTGTGGGGGACTATGAACGGACGACAGAGTGCGGGCCACGCGTGCATGTCGGTGGAGCTGATGTTGCCCGCCCACGCGGACTCCCCGCACGTTGCGTTTTCGATGGCAGTTCGTTCCGCCGTGCGCAGACGCTCGTCGTACGATCGAAATGCCAGCTGCATCAAGTACGCCGACATGGTGGTTTCCGTCGCGACGAACCGCGGGACTGCCCCAGACGTCCCCGACGACGTCGTATCCCACAGGCTATAGCCCGTGCCAGTCTTGTTGTCCAGAGTGGCGTCGTTGGCCCATCCATCGGGAATCGCAATGTCCGGGAGAAGCGTTTTCAACGAACCGAGTACAACAATGAGGGCCACGGGCAGGAGAAGTTCCAGTGCCCACTTGATCGGGTGCTTGCGCTTGAGCAGAAAATTTTTCCACACCAGCGTCCAGACAAAGCTTGCAGCGCCAATCTCGGCGCTCGTTGTGGTTGCATCGACCATCGGCACGTGAAGGTCCGCTTGCGTTGTTGGAGCCATGATGAAAAGTGAGCTGGCGAGTCCTTCTCTCCATGGCCTGTCCACCGCCTGGATGTCCACTTCACTGGTTATGCCATGACAATCGGCGTGATCATGGCCAATTAAGTCCGGACATAAACGAAACTTCCATGGATATCCCTCCCTGTCTGCACGATGACTGGGGGTTGGCTTACTCGACCAGGCAGGGCCGCGCCATTCACGTCCGATGTGTGCAATGCCGCCAACCAAGGCCTTCAGCCTTGCGTTCTAGCGCTAGGACGGAGTCTAGCTCTTTCAGTAATGACTGCGACTCGACTGAAACACTCAACGACCGGGTCATACCTCACACGAATCTGTATACGTAATAGCTAGCTGTGCGTGTACCAACGAAGGATTGAGCTCGTCGTGGCCAAAGTGTGTGAGCTTTGGCCAAGGTGCAAGCGCTGATGTACTGCGATGGACACGTTACCCAGGCGATAGATTCTCTTTCGGTGGACCTCGCTTGTATGATATATTTGCGTTCTTGACAAGATGCCGACCCCATTTGACTTGCCTCAACGTGAGTTTTCCTTCACGGTGGTGCAAGTACGAACAAGAATCACGACATCTCCATCCTTGCGCACGTATGTGAATCCTTTCTCGTCTTGCGAGTTGTCGTTCGAGCCTCTATTTCGACTACCTCATTCGTGAACAGCAATCCCTCCAGCGTCTCCTCCGTATTTGTCAACCTTGCGGAGCTTATCGACGCAATCCAAATGAAGTGGTGTCATCCAGTCATTCGTATCCACTTGGATCGAATGCAAACGATACATGCTGTGTTTCATGTGACTGACGAGTTGAAGTTTCGTACAAAATCGTGAGCGCCATCAAAGCACGTGATTCGATGGGCTTCGAATCGGCCGCGCAATTCTGGCAATGGCCATCCCAATTTGCAAACAACGGAATTCCAGCATGGTCTCATGCATGCCACGCGATGATGCCCATAATACGGCTGAAACGGGGCGAAAGGTGCTGGAGAGATTGCCACGTGGCTTGGGCGGCCGGGGATTGCCGGTCGGGATGGAGTCGCGGCGTCGGGACAAATCCATCGTGACGATTTCTCGCACTGGCTGCACACCGTGAAAGTTCTGCAGAGGGCGTGTTTGATCATTGTAAATTAAGGTGCTGCTACATACTGCAAGCTGTGACTTGGTTGACTGGACGTCCTGTTGTCGGCAAAGTCTGTGACTGCAGACATCCCGACGAAATGAAAGGTCGTCGATTCGTCGCAACTTGATTCCATAAAGGTGTCGCGAACGAGATGGGCAGGGGCTATGTCGTTGCCGCGCTTGACCGCGAAGAACACTACAATTGTTGCGCCCAAGACAAGCACGCCGTACTTGCTCAGCCATTCTACACTTCCATCCATCACCACCAATTCTGATGGCAAGGGGGTCGTACCGACGACGGGGTGTGGAGTCGACGGTGGGGCCACGACGCAGACGCAATTCGAGCCGAGAAAACGGAGGTCAGACCCTGGACAAATTCGCTTGGGGAACGTTCCATCGCCGACTTGCCTTGTCGTGCGCATCAAGACAGTCACGTTGGTCAGTTGAAGGTAGGTATCACGACTGAGCTCGACGTCCACGAGGGGGTTGTCCGATAGATCTCTACGTCCATGGCATGGGACCGGAGGTCGTGGTGGTGCGGTCATTCACGTACAACTGAACCAGCGAGCGTGGGAACAGTGGCGCCTTCATCGAACGGATCTGGTTGCCCTTGAGGATGCTACGAGAATTACCTGTAAGGTCTCGGTGGGCGTACGCGACGATTGCGCTAGTACAGAGTCGAGAGGTTGGCAAAGTGGCCCCAGTCGACGCTGTCCAAGGTCTCTAGCATATTGTAGCTCAAGTCTCTACACCAGGGGGATACTGCAGTCAGCGACGTGTGAACGTGCCAGTGACAGGACGCACAACGTTGTTATGGAGGATGGCAACCGCAGAATTCCCCCGCTGCCAATTGACGGCAGGGCATTGTGGCTCAAGTTTCTATTCCCAACAGTGAGCGAGCCCCATGCATGATGCCTTGATGCGCAGTACAATGTCATGGGCGTGATTGGACTGAGCAGGGTCCAGTTGCCTTGGATGGACTGAATCGACTGGAACGAGACATCGCTACATCGCGTGTGCAGTTACTTTGGGCCGTCATGGGTGACATCAACCCATACATGTGATCGGACGAGGGGGCTCGAATCGAGCTCGCGTTGGTGGAGGGCATGCCGTCGCCTCGCTCATCTTGTACGCACAGAGTACCGTTGATCGGAGGCACATTACATGCCACCAACGTCGTCGCCACACCAACGTTTGCCCACCACGCAAGAGCGAGAGAGGTGAGGATTTGCATCGACACCAGGCCGGGCGAAATTCAAGTGAATCCCGCATCGGACAAGGCCCTGCAAAATCGTCCTGGCCACAAGACCAAAGGAACACTCGCCAGGCGATGCACCACGACTTCTTGAATGTTCGTCAAGGATCCTGTGCGCCACCTGTGTATGTGTTCGACGTGCACGACACATCACGCAAGCGGACACACGAGCAACTTGCTCAACATGCCAGTGGTGCGACTCGATCGAGAATGTTGAGCCCATTTCCTCCTAAGCAGGGCCAAGTGGCAGCACATCCCTGCGAGCCTTCAAATTGTGCATCGCAGCATGTTCCAGGTGCCGAAGCACCCAGTCGTATGGAACCTGCTGTCCTTGGATCTGGAATGAAGAAGAACAGGGGGGAAATACGGACGTGTTGGCCTGTCATGTTGTCCTGATGCTGCCCAAAAGCGCTCGATGCCATCAACAGATCGACCTCTTCCATTGCTTGGCAGCTTGGCGACCTCGCACCTTCCTCACTGACCGTGCTTGGCGCTGTTTGAAGTGCCGAGCACGGTGGAGCAATCCCTCCACGGAATGAATGCAGATCGGACGAGACCACACATTTCAAAGTTGATGACGTTCGTTCGCGATGTTCCTGCGCCCCACAACGAAACAACCAACGCGATCGATGGTCAGGCAAACGTATCGATCGTGGCCAAACACCACGCGTAAATACACTTCCACGTGCCGACTCGAATTGGAGCGCACAATTTAGGGCCTAAACGACTCTCTCAAGAGGTTGACGGGGCATGTCGTGCTATTGCTGTGGGTCGCATTAACGGCACGTCGACGCAGTTGCAGGACAAAGGCGTCGTTGGAACGCTGGCGGGTTGCTGAAAATGAGGGCCCGCGAAGGGTTGACCATCACATCCAATGGTCCGATAACATCACGCCCGCGGCAAACTCCACTGGAAAAAAGGTGGTGGTTGGGACGGCCCTGGTAGTTATGTCGGACAAACGTACTGGAATACAAGTTGGCCGTGAGCCACTCGTGCAGCGCGAGAATTTTTTCACATGCGCGGAAGAGGTTCGACGACTCGTTCATGCCAAGAGCTTCCATCGCATCGTGTCGAAGCTTGCGCCACTGAATGCGATCGTCGGCGATGTACTTGACCGTCAAGTCGGTCTCAGCCATGTGCCACTGCAGCACAAGGATCCTCACAACGGATGCGACCTATTCCACCAAGTGAAAGCGAGCTTCGGCAGGCAGCAACGTACGTGGACGCACAAGACAACTCCTTCAAGGACAAGTGCTGCTCTCATAACGGCGTAAGCAGATGCGGTGCCAACTGCTGCGCCACAAATGAACTTCAGCACAAACCCCCTCAAGGGGTTCGGGGCGTCGTTGTCTCGCTCGTTCATGTCGCTGTTGTCGCGAGCTATATGTGTCTGCCATTCAAGACGACATGGGAAGCATGCACCCATGCACTGCATGGGCAAACCCACACTGTTGGAACAATCGTGCGGCGAGTCGTCGCACGATGCTGAGAACACTTTGTGTTAGACGAGCAAAGCCAACGAAAGGCGTGTGCGAAGGACTCGAACGTACACGTAAACGAGCGACCGCGAGCCAAGCCCACCAAACGCATGACTGTCAGCCGGATCGCGACGTGATTGCCGGGTAGTGTGTGCCACGGGCGACAAGGGACAACCATTCGGCGCAACTTGCCATCCCGGAGCGGACACGAGAGGATTCGAACCAGCAAATGCTTGGTCTCGACGACATGACCCACCCCACACTTACCGCCTCGGGCTGCCTTGACTACGTTCATCGGCTGCATGCTGTCACCTTGCATGTTCATGTCTAGGCGTGACATGCCGACGACGGAAAGTAGTAAAATAGTCTTCTTGCCATTACAGTAGTATAAAAAACACCGTCAACGAGAAATGACGAGCAAGTTTATATTCGTAGCCCGCTTCAAGCGCCGCAATGGACGCCTTGCAAACGTTTTGCGCTGGAGGCAGCATGCCGAGAGTAGAACTGCCGTGGCGGTGTCCCTGCACCCCTTCCGACATCGTACAGCTGCGTCGACGTCCTCATGTGCCGCCGGTCACGTACGCTTCTGTTTTCACATCTGGACCAGCCAGACGCACAAGTTTGCATCGTTTGACGTGCGCCAACGCGGTGGGCAACGCCGGGATCGATACACTGTCCTATTCAAGACGGCGCGGCGCTGACGTCATTTCAGAGAAGGTCGTTCGACGCTGCCGACCCACGCCTGGTAAAGTCTCACGCAACTCGACCGCATTTGCCACGGTGGTGCATCCCGGTTTGGGCGAGAATGGTTGCGCATCATGTACAAGTGCACTTGAACAGGGATCGTTTTGATGATTTAGTCGCCTGGATGGAGAAAACAGCGACAGAGTCGTCTTGGTCGAGGTCAACTCGACGCTCGTAGGGTCATGCATTGTCCGCTGCATCATACGGAGTGCCTGCGGTGGTGTGCTTGACCCGCTTTGCAGCCGGATTCTCACGTTCGTCGTCGGCATTGTCGTCATGGTTGCCACCATCGTTGGTCGTGTTGTCCAACCCAGCAAGCGCCGTTGCAATCGTTTGGCTCGCAATCGCGCGCAGCTTTTTCTTGTGTCGCTTGCCCTTTTCGTGGAGGGCAACGTCCTGGGCACTGAGAAGCTGGACACCACACGGATCACAGTACAGTGAACGATTCGTGATGTGGCTGTCGTCATAGGCTCTGTCCGGGGCGTAGGTCGGGCGCAGGAGGGCAGCGGCGGTCGCTTTGGCTTCAAACGCAGCTTGTGTTGTCTCGTAGTACGCTCGCAGGCCAAACAGCCCAAACATTTCCGCGTTCGATTTGGTGTCAGCGATTGAAGCGACCTACAAGTCAGGTCGAGAGAAAGCCAACGTGCATGGAGGGTCGTGTACGTTGACGGCTGCGGTCACGTCTTTCGCTGGCAACATGCGGCTGATGTTGTACTTGGTGTTTTGGAACACATTGTCTGTGTCCGCCGCAAGTTTGAGGTACGATTCAACGTTCTACCAGCACACTGGAGCCACATCGTGGACAGACATGCGCGCTACCTCTTGGTACGGCACCATTCCCGCCGCTCGGAAACACGACGCATTGCTTAAGGCGCCGCGCGCAATGAGCACGGACTGGCACCCGGTTTCCTGACGTACGCGAGCAACGTCTGCTTGAGTCCAAATATCGCCATTCGCCAGAACGGGAACCGACAACGCCGACGGAATCAGTGGTAGGGCGTCCCAGTGGGCGTCGTCCATCGGTCGTTCATGCGCTTCTCTGCCGTCGACGAGTTCGTCACACCTTCAGGACATTTCGGACAAACTCACCTGGCATGGATGCCGATAGCCGCCGCCCCCGACAGCTCTACATCACAATGCCACGAGCTTTGGTTAGCGTCAACTCGGACCAACAGCGACTGGGTTGCGAGATGTACCCATCGCCTTGGCGAAATCGATCTAACGCCACACACGACCGAAGTTATTGGCATGCCGGCCAAGTAAAAGTTGGAACAAACGTACAGTTTCTTGTGGTGTCGACTTGATGCGAATCTTGCACGACACAGGGATGTTGAGGTTGCGCTGGAGCGTCTTCACGATCTGACGATGGGGATGGACATAACCGATGCCACGTCATGATGTGACGGATTGTATTCATGACGTACATCCGCAGCCACATCAGGTTTTCCCATGAGAGCAATGCCCATCCCGCCTTGCACTGAGAAATGCTTGGGGCATCCCATGTTAATGTCCACGGCCGCAACGTCGCGCGCGCTAGACATGACCATGAAAGCCAAGTC
>NW_008580160.1:1073800-1082408 GCF_000520115.1 Aphanomyces invadans
TTGACTCCTACACGGTTTCTGCAGCTTGAAGTGCATGGACAGCAGACGCCGTGCCGATCTGGAACACGACCTTGGACGACTCTTCCGCGCACGTGCGAAACACGACGCTGTCCCCAGTGCGACTCACGTAGTCGACCGTGTTCAACACGTCTACGCACGATATACGTGATGGCTGGATGCGGCGATGATTCGAGCTACCGTTGACAACTCGGGTAGTGGCTGCAATCTTTTTGTCAATGATCTCTTCGCCGTAGACCAAATCGGCACCGTATCGCAGCGACAACAAGCGCAAAGGCAGCGTTCCCTGCACGTTTACACCAAACACACCAGCGTTGTCATGGAATAGGCAGAGACGGCGGAGTGAAGCATATGGGCACATACCGCGCGCACCATCGGCGCCAGACACACCGCGTTCTCGTACATCTTGGAGTCCATCGCGCCGGTATTATCTCGCGCGGAAAACTCTTGGTTCATACGGAGTTTGATTGGCTGGGACTTCCAATGCAGTATTTCAACCAATCCCATCACCTCTTTCCAAATAATCGATTTTGATTCGCGGTTTTTTAGCGAATCAAATCATCCCTTCCGAGCTCCCAATGATGGGATTCTTGGGATATTTCCTGGGGAAGGCACATTGGAACTCGAAATTTCCACGACGCGGGACCAACCGCCCGATCATGGCACGATCGAGAGTGATGGTCCTCCACACTAATTGCGTTTCATCAACTCACCGGGACGCTGACGTACGATGGGCGGTAAGAAGGCCATCAACCAGCAGGACAAGCTTGCCAAGGCAAACGCGTCATCGAGTGCACGAGCTGCACAGAGCCTGTTGGGGAAAAGCTCTTCCACGGGATTTATTGGATTTTCTGCGTTTGCTGCGCCAGCTACATCGATTCCAGCACGAGCTTCTGCGAGCGCGACGCCAGCTCCCGCGACATCCAACACGTCGTCGTTTTCGTTCTACGATGGTCCAGACATAGAACTCTCCCTTGCACTCAAGATGTTGGGAAAACGTGACGCGCAGACCAAGACGAAAGCGCTCACGACACTGAGGGACACGCTTGTCCCGGTGCGAAAACCGGCCGACCTCCGACCAGCGATTGGACAGTATTGCTATCTATATGGCGCGAAACTCATGCTTGACAACGATCGCCGAGTCCGCCAACTCGCCACAGAAGTCCTTGGAGCTCTCATCGAGCGCCTGACGAAAGGCACGGTATTCCACAACCACATGCAACTCTTGCTGCCGCCCTGGTACTTGCTAGCCATGCACGACATTCACGCAGACACGGCCAAAGGAGCAAAGCGCGCGTTTGTCGCGTTGCTTCCGACCGAAGAGGCACAGACAGCGGTCCTAGCTGCCCACGCGGACCTTTTGCTCACCAACGTGCAATCGTATCTGGCGTTAACAGTCGAGTCGTTGGTCGATCGTGGACTTTGTACCCCGGAGGAAGCCGACGAATGGTACGTTGGTTTGTCCGTTGTCGATACTCACTTGTTCACACATGCGTCGTGAACGAACGAGTCGGGCCATGCCGTCGATACGTTGGTGATTCACGCACGAGTTGACGCGCTTTGTGCGTAGCTATGAGCGCTGCGTGACGTCTGCGTTGCTGGGGGCCCGTACACTGCTGAGCCAGCCAGCTCCACCGTCGTCCATCTTTCCGACGCACGTGAACGACGACTCGATCCGACAATTTCTCACCGGCCTGGCCAAATTTACGACGCTCACTTCGAAAAATGCGACGTTTTCGAGGACTAGCATTCGGCACGCGGCGTACGAGGTGCTGACGGCCGCCACCACGGCTTGTCCAGATCTTCTCCAATCGGCCATCGACCCCAAAGTCGTCCTGGGAGTCGTCGCGGAGAAATTCCCAGCCAACGTGCCGGCGGCGTGGACGTTGGTGCTGACGTACTTGAACGCGTTCCAACATGTGGCCTCTGACGATGCTACGTCCAATTTTTCATGGTCGACGATCCTGCCCAACGTGTTGCCAAAAGTTCTCGCGGCAACCAAGCATGCCAATTACGGCGCGACATCGTCCTTGTCCAACTTGCTCCCGTTTGTGTCGCTCGTGCCCAAGAATGTTTCGAGCACTTCGTTTTACGTCGACTTGCTCGCTGCGCTGTGGAAGTCGCTCGACAGCCCGCACGTGATGCATGGACAGTCGCAGGTCGTGACGGCGTTTGTCGAGTGCTTGTCCGCCATGTGGACGATCTTTCCAGAGCATGCGACGTCGCGGTCGGATGCCCAGGACAGTGCATACGTCACGTCGTTCGAGAACGTGATCACGATGGCGTGGACGAAGGCGCTGACGACGACTTGTCTCCCAGATCGATCGTTCCGCGTGTTTCTGGACCTCATGACGGCGTTGGTGCCGCGATTGACAGCATATTCATCCCGTCAAGACGATGGCGACAAGTGTCACATTCCATCGCTCGCTGTTTGCTTACTCCATCGTGCCTTGCATGCCGCCCTCCACCGAGGTTTAGCCCATGACGCGTCGCACAAGCGGATGCTCGACACGCTGCGGCAACTCGTCAACGTTGCCTCGGCCACCACCACCACAACCGGAGCGTCATGGACAGAGGAAAACGTCGTGGGGCGTCCGCTTCTGGAAACCATTCGATCTTTGGTGCCGATCGGAGCGGTGTACACGACGGCGTTGCTCGTTTGGCTAGGAAATCTCCTCGATCTCCTGGGGTTGTCCACATTATTCCCTGACACGATGGCTGCGCTGGCGACTTTCCAGCAGTTCGTCGCGCCGTCGTTTTCGTCCATTGGCCAAGACAAAGCGCCGTATTTCCGTGTGTGGAAGCACTTTGCTCCGTTTGCGCCAAGTGTGTTGTGGACTCAATTGCTTGTCCAGTGGGAATACCGCACGGACGTCGTGGCTTGGAAAAACGAAGCATTGCCGCAGGCGCCGCCGTCGCTCCTGTCACAGTGGCACGTGTTTGCCCAGACTGAGCCTTCGTGTCGTCAGCCGGACGACTCGTTGTCGTTGTTTGCGACCATTTGGAACAGCCACTGGTTTGACACACGCGTGATGGTTGTGCTGTTGGAGTCGTCTCCAGCGACGCCTACATGGGCCGACGACGAGCTGGGCTTTTTCACGGCGTGCTGGGGCAACCTGCAACCTCTCGTGTCGCCCGCAACACTTCGGCAAGTGCTCACGTGGTGTCGCCAACATCGAGCAACTCCGAAAGCGTGGTCGTTGCTCGAATCGTTGCTGCCATTGCTTGTGGCGATAGACTCCAACGACATCTGGCTTGACGTGATCGAGCTCGTCGACACGGTCGTGGCGCATCTCGCGCTTCATTCGCACGCTATGGCAGTGTGGAAATCGACGATTCGGACGTCGTTTGTATCGCAGTGGTCGATCACGTACCAAACCATGCTCCTGGACAATTGGGTTGACCATCTCCACCGCTTGTACTCGTCCGACACGTCATCGGCGACTCCGTCCTGCAGGTATTTTCGGTTTACCTCTCGCCGATAATCGGAATGTCTGACCGTTTCTGTAGTGCAGCACAATGGGCGGTGCTGTGCGCAGAATTTGTCACGTTAGACAACGCCCTGTCCACACCGTACTGGGAAAAGTTGCCGTTGACGGACTCTGCCACGTCCCCGCCGTCGTATCGGTTGCTGGAATGCGTGGCAGAGCTGTGCCACTGGAACCACGCGTCGCTCCTCCACGACGCAAACGGATACCTTCCAACGCGGTCGCCGGACCAAGTGTACAGATGGCTTTTTGTCGACGTGGCGTTTGCATTGACGTGGTACACCGTCGATATCGACCCGACTGTCCTCAGCGAACACGTCGGCACGTGGATCGAGCCGTACTTGATGCTGACTGAGCTCCTCGAAGCGTTGGGCGATCGGCCTCTGCTTGTCCAGACGTTGCTCCATGTGGCCTCATCCCTCGACGACGACGAAACAGGATGGTTTGACACAATTCTGTTGTCCCACTTGGACCAGGCTCCGAGCGCCTCGACGCGGCAACGGGATGGTCCAGGGGTTCCTCGACAACTGAAGCTGTGGATGTTTGAAATCGGGCTCGACTACCTCTCGACTGACTTGCTTCTAGCGTCGGTCCAAGACCTGACGGACAACATCCCGGCCGCGTTTGTGCACGTTGCGCTGCCTCGAGTGGTACAATCCGTCCTGGACATTTCCCATGGCGACGACGCCAGAACGGAGGCCCACACAGCGGCCATGGCATCTGCCGTGCAGGCATTGACCCAATTGAGATTGACATCGGTGCTTTCATGGACGGCCGACCCGACGGCTTCACTGGATGCGTTGACCCAGATCGCGCACCTCCTGCCGTTCATGCACTCGTTTCACACGGCATCGGTCCCCGTCGACGACGACGACGTGGTCGCTCTTGTTGGACGTCGGCTGAAAGCCCCATCGTCGAGGATTCCCGTGACCGAATGGCTCGTTCTGGCATCATTTGTCTTGGCGAGTCTACAACTGGCGCCGTCCCCACCACCGCCGAATCTGGTTGGTGTGGCAGGGCAGCTTGTTCTCCATGCCTTCTCCGCCAAGCAAGACGTGTCCGAGCTCGTGACTGCCAAACTCCACGGGACTTCCGTCGACTCGATTCGTGCGTTGCGCCATGTCCACCCTCAGTTCTTGGCGTGTCGGCGGATGCTTCTGCGCCTGGTCCAAGCGCTGGTTCGACACGGCCACAATCACTCGAGCATCGAGCTGGCACGGCACCATCGGGACGCGCTGGCGATGGTCGGTCTCCGCACAATTGTCGACTGTTTGCAGCTGAAACCCCAATTTCACGTTGCGTTTGCCACCGCCCCACCGTCGGAGAGCGCCGAGACTGGTGCCGCGTTGGGTATGTGGTCCTTGGTGCAACACACCTACGACGTCGAACAAGCGCTGACTGCGGGTCTCCTTGGTCTCCACGACTTGCTTCGGTTTGTCGAGCTGGACCACACCGACGTCGCGCGCGTCATCTTGCAAGTGTCGCAAGGCCGAGACCTGTTGTGGCACGCCCTTAGCGAGACGATCACGCATCCGACACTACAAGCAGCACTGTACCAAGTTCTTCGTCTCACGAATCTGGCAGTAGACCTACCTAATGTCCAAGACGTGGTGGACGTCGACGGCGAAGACGAGGCGGCGACCGACGTGGCCCTGGCGGACCTCGTCATAACTCCAGGCCTGCGCCAGGCGCTGGCAAAGCTGCACGTCGATTCCGACGACGGCGCGCCGTCCAAGGCAAAGTCGACCGGGTCGCCTCCCCTCGGCCGCCTCTTGGTCTGGGATCTGTTTCTCCGCATGTTTCCCGACTCGTCGAGTCCGCTCGTGACGTCCGCTCTCGGCGCGTACGTGGCAAAGCAGAAGCTGCTCCACTCGGTCTTGACTCTGTGCGGGTCGTTTATTCAAACGACCAAGGTCCAACTCACGTCCGTAGAAGCCGTCGACGCGGCATTCCCGACCTTGGCGACGCTGGGCCAACACAAATTCACCGACACGTTTGTCGACGCTTTGGCCGGCGCCGTGTTTTACAAAACAGTGGTCAAGCTCCCAACCATGGTGCGGCTGTGGTGGAACGACGATTGTTCCCGTAGTGCGCGCAGCTGGATCTCCAAGTTTTGCGAAGATGTAGGTGCACGTAATTGCTGGCACGAGATGGTGGCGCGCGTTCTCAAAGCTAGTTGTGCTTACAGCGATGTTCCTGGTAGACTGTGTCGCCGCTTATTCTGTTGGACGAAATCCGAGCGATCCATGCTGCGGAGAGCAAAGCATTGTGGGACCCAGAGTACGTTCATCCCTACCTTGTGTCGCGATCGATGGGGCACACTCACCGACGCGTAGCGAGATGACGGTGCGTGGCAGCAAAGTGTCCCGCGAGATCACAACGACGTACTTGAAAGACGAGTGCACGTTGGAGATGGTGATTCGCGTGCCGGCGTCGTACCCCCTGCGCAGCGTCGAGGTCGAGTGCACGAAGCGCATTGGGATTTCCGAGGAACGGTGGCGCCGGTGGGTCCTCCAGATTCTCAAGGTCACCACATCGCAGGACGGATCCCTCCTGGACGCCGTGCTATTGTGGAAGTCCAACGTGGACAAAGAGTTCGACGGCGTCGAGCCGTGCCCGATCTGTTTCTCGATCTTGAATCCCAAAACGATGGGCCTCCCAAACCTCCAATGCCGAACGTGCTCCAACAAGTACCACAACTCGTGCTTGTATAAATGGTTCAACCAGTCCAGCAAGAACAAGTGCCCGATCTGCCAGCAGCCGTTCTGTTAAGTCGAGCACGGGGGGGATGCTGACGCCCGACTGGCGTCCGCCGCGCATCCTAAACTGTGGTGTAATATGCTGACATGGTCCAGCAGATCCTGGAAATGTCGTGATTGTTTGTGGACTGGAACGACCGGCAAAGGTCGCTAGAATGGACATCTCGTCGCGCAGAGTGTTTGCGTGGTGCCGTCATCACAGGCGAATGCGTCCACGATTGGAAGCAGCACCATCGCCACGATGCCAACGTGGTCTGGATTATGAAATCGTGCACCAGCAATTCATGCTGGCCGGGACCGCCCGGTTCGCATCGTAGGACGCGATCAAAGCTACGAGATGGTGCCCAACGTGAGCCTAGCCACAACGTCGCGATCGAAGTGGGGACGCACCTTGGGTTTCCGATTTGGGTGGCAAAATCGACACGTTGACTGGGGTCGGATGGCCTGGAAAGATGGGGACTTTGCACTCGACGAGGGTTTTCGTGTCCTGGAGCACGCCAAGGCCCATGCAAATGAGTCGAATGCTCGTGATGGCCTCGGGCTTGGCCAGCCCTACGCGCCACCATGTTGGGCCAACTGCATCTCCTTCCGAATAAGGCAAGGACTGAGAGATGAACCTGGTGGCCACAGCGCCAGTAGCTGCGTCTTCACTTCGGACACATGTTGATCTCTTGTCGTCGCCAGCGTGATCTTGACGCCTTCTTTGTTGGCAAAGAGAAACTTGAGCTGCACAGGCTCCATGGACCGAGCAGTCGGTTGAGGGAGACGCCGGCGGCACCCAGCAAACTACTTTTAGCGCAAAACCCTCGGACGTTTCTTGGTCCAGTCCTCGGGCTCCATACCCACATCATGGTCAAGGCAGAGTCATACACATGACACACCAGTCCTCGCGTTTGCATTACGTGGCCCGCAGTGTACGGAGCGACTCGAACGCGATCGCTTCGTTGCAGGAACAGCTGCATACAACGCGAAGCTGAACCAGCAACTCAAAACACTCCGACAGACAGCAGTGTGCCGTTCCTGGCCAAACAAAAGAATGTGCCAGCGCGATCGTATCCACACGCTGACGACACTTGATCGGACAAGCATTTCCTGCATGATGACGTTGCTAGACGCATTGTCATGCAAAATTCGTTGGCCATGCCTTGAAGATTCGTTTGAGGCCAAAATGTTGCAATGGTGTGCCAAGTCTGATGGAAACCCACGGGAACCTGTAGGCTCCACCACCCGCACACGTGACGAGGATTGGCGCCAGCTCGCCAAGGAGTAGTTCTGCTCCACCTTCGGCAAATCCTCAGACGATCAAATGTAGCGAGAAAGCCAATCTTGCTGTTTGAACGCCTTATCTGCCTTCATCTATTCATGGTGCGGTCGTTGGCGAAGGTGCGCGGGAGCGGCCCGTTGGTCCTCGTACTGGATCCTGGCACTGTGCACCGCCAACTTGCCGACAACGTACACGCTGCTGGCGGCCATGGCGTAAATGCCAAGGAGGTACGATGCGACGACGGCGACGGCGCCGAGGAGCGCAAGGCCCACAAACGCCACGGCACTCAACGGATCCGGGTTGTACGTGAATACCATCGAAAAGAGCGACGCGGTAAAGTAGAAGAGGCTTCCAATCAGGCCAAATGTAAAGTTGATGAGGGCGACGAAGGCCCAGTGAAAGATGAGGCTGATCACGTTCTCCTCGCGGGATTGCAGCACGGAAAACACCATTTGCCAGAAAGTCTGCCGCGACGCAAACACCTTGCCTACATGTCGTGGTAAGATGGAGTAACGTAGGAGGATGTTGTGCCACGACGCACCCGAATCGAACGCAGCCCAGAACCGAGCACGCACTTCGTTCAGCCCGTAGTCCGACCAAAGCCCGACGTACGCTTTGGCTTCTCGCATCTTGGCCTCGCGAAGATCGTCGAGATGGTTTAACTTTGTTCGCGCTTGCGTTGCAATGGCTTGTCGCGCGTCCACCACAGCTCGATGTTCGGGCCGGAATCGCCAAAACCAGACCTGTGCCTCCGCGACGGCTTCTTCCGCGTTTAATAGCGCTGCATACGTTTCGTCGTAGTTTTCGATGTGTGCTGCATCCACCAGCTTGGCCTCGTAGACGTGTTTCATTTCATCCGTCACGTGAATTGGTGCTGGCGCCCACAGCATCGCAAACAACCCGACGAGCCAAAATAGAGTCAGTGTCCGCACCCGCGGAGACGACGCGGCTTGCTTCACAAGAGACACTACAATCTGCCCTTCCGACGATGACGACGGCATGTTGGACGGAGCGCGGGACACGTACACGTCATCGATTGGCACGGATCGCCGCGGTTGCATATTCGTCTCGTTGGTGTA
>NW_008580160.1:1082508-1083749 GCF_000520115.1 Aphanomyces invadans
TGGGCCATGGTCCGTTGAAAATCCGGGAAAACCTGTAAAAGTCGATAATCTGCATGCAAATTCGGATAAACCGTCAACCACCAAAGGTTTTCGATAGGGTTAAGGTCAGGGGAACGAGCTGGCCACTCCATAACCTTGATATCGTTGGCTTCAAACCATTCCTTTGTTTCCCGGCTAGCGTGAATGGAAGCGTTGTCTTGCTGGAACGTGAAATCTGGGCCGTAATGCTCGTGTGCAAAGGGCAACATGAAGTCGGAGAGTGTCACGGTGTAGTCATAGCTCTTTTGTTTACCTTCCAAAATCTACAACTCGGAGAGGCCCTTTGCAGAAATGGCTCCCCACACCATGACAGATCCACCACCAAACTGGCGCCTCGAGAAGACTTGCTCATCATGCTCCAAGTGATGCCAGTAGCTCTGCCAGCCATCAGGACCATCAAAATTGAACTTCTTTTCATCCAAAAAGATGATAGAATTCCAATGTTGATGCTTCGTAATGGCTTGCGAAGCAAACTGGAGTCTTGCCTCACGGTGGAGTTTTGTCAATGTTGGTTGTCCAAGGCGCTTCTTGAACCAAAACATTGGATGGCCTTGAAGGAGCGCTGGGACACATCACATTGATATGGGAAGGTCCAGACAGGTTTTGAGCTTGCGGCATGACAATTTGCCTTTGGTAGCTCACGAAACAGCAGTCGTTTAGCCGTGGGTGAAATTTTGCTAGGTCTACCTGAGAACTTTGCGGTCCCATCCTTGTTCGTGTTGGCAAGATAATTGCGAACGACGGAGCGGGAACGACCAATCTCGACTCCAATAGCGCCAGGGGCCCATCCAGCAGTATAAAATGCAAGAACTTGATCTTGTTCGACCTCTGTGAGCTTGGTCGCGCGTCCCATGTTCTTTGGCGTTAAGTAGGAATCTTCGCCGTCTTGGCAGCTCAAGAGCAGTCCAAAAGTGTTTATTGCAAGTTTTCAAATGAAAAGCATTGATATTCATCGTCATTCTAGACGGAATTGGCGAAGTGGTCTATCATTTTTCGCGACATTTTTTGCACTTTACTCCTCGTAAGCTTAAGGATTTTAATTGGATGAAAATCGTATGATTTCTCTCTGCCTGATTGGACCGAAATGACCAGGTGGTCTATCTTTTCGGCGAGCACTGTACTTCAATACCAAGTCGGAAACTCATTCATTTTAACCAATTGCAGAGTAGATACAATTGGAACTGTGATTGACTGGCAAAATT
>NW_008580160.1:1091278-1141727 GCF_000520115.1 Aphanomyces invadans
CGACAAGAAGGGTTCGAGGAAGTCACGGGCGTCCGAAACGCGCGAAATGATGTTGGGAATACCCTCGAATCCACATCCAACCCACGAGTGCGCTACTCCGGCGAGATACTCGACATTGTCGCGGATGACGGTGAACGGTTGGCCAGCACTATCGCCGTAGCAAATATCATGTTCGGCGTCACCGACGCACATATTGGACGGCAAGACTTCGTACTCGATCGCCTTGGAGCACTTGTCATTGGACCACATCGTCATGTGGTTATCCACGAGGACGTTTTCTCCGTCGGCATTGTCGTTGTAGAAGCCAAGCAGTGTGGACACGATGCCGAGTTCGTTCTCGATGTCTTCTTTCCAGTTGAGCTTGACGGGAACGACGTTGGATTCGCTTGCAAGTTCAAGAACGGCAAGGTTGAAGTCCTCCGTCGTGTCGTTGTACTGAGGGTGAATCGTTTGTTTGACGATCTTGATGCGTTCGCCGTCCTTGTTGCCTTCCCAGAAGTTTGACCCGATCGAGGCGTAGACGGCCGACCCACCGGTGCAGCTGGCGGTGGTGAGGAGCGCCTTGGGGGTAAATAAGGACGCGACGCAGTTAGCTGGGCCGGTCTCGGTCGCGCGGATGGTCGCCACGAACGGGTACTTGCTGACCGGGACATCGGTGCTGTTGACGACTTCGACTTGGGCGACGACGGACGCGGCGACGATCCCGAGGGCAAGAAACTTGGCCATGGCAAACGTGAATTGGAAAATGACGAAGGCACCTCGAGTTGTCAACGTCGTGGAAAGGAGCGCAATTTCCAATTGATGGGACAAGTGTCCCAGCAGAGAAACCCCAGGTGGTGGCTACGGTCCGACAAGACATAATTGCGGTACTTCGCAAAAGTGCGACACCATGGCAGCTGTGGGCGTCGTCTGGGTGCGGACGAACGTAAGGCATTTCCCGTCGATTGGCCGTTGCGTGGCACGCGCAATGGAGGCGCTCGCCGACGCAACGACGGGACACGAAATTATACACACGACCTCGGCTTCGCACCGATGTGCGCACTGTCGTGGGGGTTGCTGCGATAGAGCAGATCGTCCTTATTCGGGCGCCGCTCTGAGTGGGTTGTCGCACAGCGAACGACCGAATGGAACGCCACCCGAAGTTTTGACATGGACAACTCTACTTTTGTCCAATCATATTCCTTTCTACAATACAGCATTCCTTTCCACAATACACCAAATGGAAGTGGCTAGTGATGGTGGTGGGATGCATCCGACGCATTAAGGAGTAAACAAGTGATTCGTTTTACGTTGGCGTAGTACTCTTTCTTTTGATAACCTGCAAGAATATTTGAAAATCGCGTCATTCGAAGACATGTTTCGTACATCGATTGGTTACGATTGGTCGAAAATGGATGCGGAGTTCGAACTTCCAGGCCCAATCATACTCCAGCTTTCTGACCGCCTTCACTGTGGCGTACGATTCCGGGGTTTCGGGGTTTCGCAGGAGTGTCGCAGGGACGACATCGTACTGGTGGGCACCGCTGTCAAATCGAACACGTGGCCATGGTACCTCCCGGTTCGCACCGTGCGGCAAGCGCCTGAGGTCGACTGGATGACTCGGTTTGGACGCAAGGTATGTTGTTTGGTCGAACGCGTAGTTTCGTATGGGAAACAGCACGCACGACAGGCATCGTCGTCGCTGTCGGCTTTGGTTTACGCTCTCCGACGAGGACGCCGTTCGAGCTGGATCATCCGTCGACAGAGTCTGTCGTGGATGGCAAAGGAACAGACTTCATGACGGGAAGCCATCCCATCGACGTGGTGAAAAAAGCATACAAGAAGACGACGACTCGCGGGTGTCGCTGGTCGAATCACGAGTTGGAAGTGGGTTGCTGCGACCAACCCGTTCGCAAACGTGTCGGTGGCGACCCCTGTTCGAGCCGGGATTCCATCGTCAAACACACGCGACTTGAAAATGCTCCATGCATTGGTTAAACAGTGACGTTCACAAACTGAATCAAGTTGTTGTTGTACACAACAACGTCGAGTACGCTCTCAAAGCTAACGCTGCTGCCGATCCAAGTCGTTTTGCGCTGACCTTGCATGTCCCAGATTTTCCACGGCAGCCCCTTCTTGAGCCCTGCTTGGGTGAACCGAGGAAAGTAATTCGTGTGGAACTGGGTCGTCACTTCGACATTGTGAATGCCAGCCCACTCGAGGTCGATGTCCCGTTGCGCCTGCGCATCGGCAGGATTGACCTCGGCCAAGGGGTGGTCGTAATACTGGTACGCCAGGTTGGCCTGGCGCCCTTTGATCAAGTCGCCCCAGTTGGTCGAGTTGGTGAACAGGTACGACAGCCTTGAGTTGCGCACAGCCGATACACGGCCATTTTGTTGCATGCGGGCAAACCACCCCACGCTGGCCGTTTCAACGGGGGACGGGTCGGCCTCGATCAGCGTGGTCAAGAAAGTGGACGCCGTGTAGTCCCCGGTCTGGAAGAGCTGCTTCTCGTCGGCGGACAGGTCTTCCACCAGTTCAGAGTTGACGCTCAGATCCACGGCCATGACGACGTGGTCGGCTACAATCGTGCCGAGGTCCCCCCACCGCGTCTGATACGTCACACGCGGCTTTTTCCTGTCGTTGCCTCGGTTCACTGCGACAGCTTTGGCGAGGAAGATCGTCTTGAAGTCGTGTTCGTGCGCGGCATGAAGCGACGTCCACAGACTCTGATAGCCCTTTCGAAACGAGAACACGTTGGTCTTTTTGACAAATTGGTCGGGGTGCATCCACCAGAGCATGTAAAAGGCCGGAATGGTCTCGAGGACACCGTACCCTTGCTGCTGCAGGGAAAACCGAAGCGTGCCTTCCAGCGCCATCAGGTTGTTACGGCGCAAGAACTCCATCGCGGTCATGTCGATGACACTCCAGTCCTTGGGGGGCGGCGGCAGCCCATACGGGTACTTGCCAAAGATGGCGTTGTGGAGGCCAATGTATCGGCCAATTTGGAGTCGCACGAGGTCTTGCAGCTGGGTGACGTTAGCACTCCGTTGGAGCTCGGGCGGCGCGTTCAGGGCGATCGACCGAATGTTGTAGTGGGGGTAATCCAAGTTGGACAATGGGTCCGTGTCGGTCGCCCCGATGCTTTCGCCCATGATCTTGACGTATCCTGGCTCGTTGACGGGCCACACAAACTTTTCGTTGGTCGGGTCGTACTGGTTGATCAAGTCGAAGATGGGGCCGTAGATCCCGTTGGCGTAACACGTGCCCATCTCGTGTGGAATGCCGTCTTTGTCGATTTCGGTTCGGGATTTGCCGCCCACGCGATCGAGCGCTTCGAGGACGATAACCTTTTTCAGCCCTTTCTTGACCAAGAGGGATGCGTAGTGGACCCCCGCTGGCCCGCCGCCCACAATGACGACGCGATCGTGTTGACCGATGGAAATGGGCGACGGCGCCGACGCCGCCACCGACAGACCCACTGCAAGCCAACCGAACGCTTTCATGGAACAAGGTGTTTTCGTGAATGGCGGCCTCCTTGACCAGAGCAAGTGCTTTTTGTTGGACTTGTTCGATTTCACATTCGATTGTGGGGTCGCCATGGTTCAAAAACGAATGCCAACCGTCGCGACAACCACAAGATCGACGACTGCCGCCCGAGCCTCCATCGCCCGACATGCTATCGCAATCATCGACCGCACTTGCTCAACAAATATTCGAATGCACGCCACAAGTCTTCCATCCACAAACGTTCCACGGGTCTGCGCCTCGCCAACAACTTCGAATCGCCGTCATGCCTCGCGACCACATGAGGGTGCTAGAGTTGTTGACGATTCGTGGGGGGGGGGATGGCGAGCAATTTGGTTTGCATCCTCGACCCGCACGCCGACCGTCTACCCGCGGTTCACAACGTTCGTCTTGGCATACACTCCTCCATCAACCGCGATGACTTTCCAAGTTGAAACGAAATAGATCCCAGCGGACCATCGTCCCCGGATCGTCCAAGGGTCGACGGTTGGGAGCACGAACTTTAGAATGCAGCGAGATCGCCAAGAACAAATGCCCAAACGACGCAGCACGACGAGTCGCGTGGAATTGTTTGGAGGCTGAAACGTCGTCACTTTGTCGGGCGTTCCATTGTCGACGAGCTCTATTCACCCTGCCGCACTAAAGTCGGTCGGCGAGCCGCGCGATCCACGTGCACACTTGCCATCCCAGGTTGTACACGCAGCACCGCGTGGATAATTTTACTAGGCCCATGCACATGCACCCTTTCTGTGGGCATGCACCGTGGCCAGCATCAACGTCGATTCGTGTGAGCGACGATGCGCTGGCCACTAGCCGTGCTTCGGAACGGGTCCAGTCGACCGACCCCCTCGCAGTCTCGAACGTCTTGAACACGTTTATTATGTACATTTTCACACGCTCTCAAGTGAATGTGTTTGCCAGGACCGTGCTCATGGAAAGAATTCCTTTTTGAGCTTGAGCATGGTCATGCTGAAGCACAGGACAAACACACATGCTCCAAGCGCCAACATGAAAAGCGGGCCTGTGTTCGCCCACGACACGACGGGGCGGTGCTGGAGCGCGTAAAAGAGCGACGGCATGATGAAAATGATCAACGATCCGGCGACCGACCCGACGATGCTCAACGGAATTTTGACGGACGGAACAAAGATCGCGGCAAACAAGATCAGGCCCTGCAACGCCGCCGTGATGACGCGGAATTCCGTGTCGGTCGCGGCCGAGCTCGGCGTTTGGTGACCGTTTTTCACACGAAGAAACACGGACAACACGCACGATCGGAACGGCCATGTGGCAATCGGCGCGCAGAAGAGCAAGGCAATTGCCATGCAGAGCCGGCCAAACAGCAACGGTTCACGGACACCAGGATACGTCGCCACGAATTCGGGCGTGAAGTTGACCAGGATGTTGTCCATGGTGGCCGCGCCGAACGTAAAGTACCCACACAACCCGATCACGGAGTAGAGTCCAAACGCGAGGGATATCGCACCAAACACGGCTTGGTTCATGCGCTTGATGCTGCGGTCCTGAAGCTCTTCGTACACGGGGAGAGCAGTGTTGTGGCACGCAAACGCTTGAATCAACAGCGTCACAGTGTACACCGAGTTGGACGACAAGCGCATCTAACAGCACACCCGACCACCGGTGAGTGCCAACACAACAGGTACAGCAAATTGCACGCGCTGCGGCGATCGCGAAAACGTTGCTCGGACAATTGGTCTCGACGAACGTACCGCAGGAGCGTCGACGACGAGCGGGTTGTTTGAGGTTTGCACCACAACGTACACAACCAAGAACAAACTGACGACGTAGCCGACCGCACACGTCGCGAGGAGCGAGGACAGGCGCAGCTTGCCGAGCTTGCGGAGCAACGAGAGCGGCAGGATGACAACGACGGTGCATGCCACGGTGACCCACGCACGGAAGGCCTTGGGCACGGCGAGCACGACGCAAAACAGGTCCGTGATAAAGATAAAGTACGACGTGAGAGTGCCAAAACCACCGAAAATAAAGGTAAACTCGGCCAGGTAGGTGCCCCACTTGCCCATCGTGTGGTGTCCGAGGCTTTCGTACGTCTTGGCCGCAGCGTTACCCGCGGCGTCACTGGCCAGCATGAGCAAATGTACCGAGTACTGAGTCAGAAGCGCGATCGTAACCATGACTGCAACGCCGACACCGTACCCGCTCGACGCAATTGCGAACGGTACAGCGAGTGTGCCAGAACCCAAGATTGTGTTGGTCAGGGTGATCGTCGACCCAATAATCGTGCCTTCGTGGTGGTGGTGTTCCTTGTGTTCTTTGGCATCATGCACGAGTGGCTGCGACTCGCCGATGGATTCGACGTCCGTGCTCCGCGGCGATGGGAGGTACTCGCCCATCGACACCGGTTCGAACTCGAGGGTTTCGCTAGGAGGAACATGTGAGTACTTGATGAAGTGTGCGAAAGAGAGGGGACTCGGGCACTTACGCCACGCCATGCTGCAGCGTTTCTGGGGCGCCGACCGTCGTCGTCATCGTGGCGGAAGCACGTGGCAAAGGATCGAATGCAACCACCCGCCATGAATGTCAGTGACATATAAGGTCGGAACGGAATTGGATTGGTTATAATTATGTCCAATACGTACAATGATTGGTTCTAATCCGTTCCATGCACCAATGAAAACGTCGTATTCCATCTGGTCACCCGATGAAGTATCTGAAGCGTCACGATCGCGCGCGCACGTGCGGACGGCGTGGCGTTCGGATGGTTCGAGCGCGATGGCGGTCGATGACGAGTAAGTACATACTGATGCATGCAGCAAGTATTGTGTGAAGCTGGTGCGCTCGTTAGGAAGGTTTCTAAGGTGAACCCTCCTCCGGAATCGAATGACACTGTCGTTTTGTCATATCTCGTCAGGAGTCTGATGGTGGTTGAAGCGCACCACCACCGACGCTCTGGCATGATACGAGCATGGAAAACGTATCGCTATGGATGGCTTGATGCGGCCATGGACGTCAATTCGGCGACGGAAGACGTGGGGATGTCTTGAGTCGGGCCTGGTTTTAGAACGCGACCCCAGTCAGTTGACTTCGCCGTCGATGCACCACCCCGGCAAGTGCATGTGAGCGACGTGGTCCATCCCAACTCGGTTGAATGGGCGCGAATGGGACATCGCATGCCATGGTTTTGCTGTACACTGGGTTTGTCACCAAGACGAGTGGGGGCCGCCGCACACAGCCTCATCGCACTCCAAAGGATGGAAGCAACAAGTGAACCATTCCAAGGGTTGTGCTACACAATGGCGCAGCTCAAACATGAGAAGGCGGACTGTGGTCATGGACACGTTGTGGTGCGGACCACAGGCTCAGTCAGTCGAGTACTTGTCGCCGTGCTCCATCGTCGAAGCAAACGATCACAAGTCGTGCGTATGTCCATTCGGGCCACCAAATTGACCGTCTTGGCATGGCACTCCAGCGACAGTCGCCCTCGTAGTCTGTCGAAAACGTCACTACATATCAGTGCCTGAACGTCATCGGAACGCCAGGGAGAGCCTGGCGCTCGCCGACTCGGCCACGTCGGACAAGTGTGCACTCGCTATTCCGTCAGGCGCCGTGGACTTCAATAGACCACCATACCTCGAGCCCCATGGTGGCGCGGGACAAGTCGGGGCTGCAATCCGCGGACGAGGCGAACGCGACGTTGAATGCTTCTTTTGAGCTCAAGGCAACCTTGCACACGTGCCGCCGCCTGTTCCTCGCCGTCGTCGTACGCGCTCGACACGGATGTAATGTCCATTTCGTCGGGCACACGCAGTGAAGAGATCGTACCAGTCCTGGACAACCAACCATGACGTCAGGCACCGGAAGCGACATGCTTTTGTGGACGTCAAGCACACCGAGTCCAATGTTGCCACATCCAGTCAGTGCCATCGGCCGCGTTCGGTCAAGAGGAAGGTCCTTTTCGAGGGCACGCACCGTCGCAGTGCAAGTGGCACTCGTACATTTTCCGCTAGGGCCACTATGGCCCCGACGTTATCAACGCCAATTGACGCCAACAACTCGAACGTGTCAAATCCGTAGCGAGTGGCGCCGTGCGTGCCGCCACGGACAAGCTCGACGTGACCGAAGCGGCATTGGACGTGATGCTTTCGGTCAAGCGGACGCCGGCGTCGAGCTGTACTGCGACGTATGGAATTGCTGACGTCGCGATCGTCGCGAGAACGTGCCGTACGCTGTGAACCACGGTGGCCGACGATGTATCGAAGCCATGGATGCCATTGACTTGTAGGCGCTTGCGTAGTAGCGCCGTGTACCGCGGACGTTGCATGGATCGCGTCCGTGCCAACACAGTTCAATTGCGGCAAGACACTGCCGTCAACGTACGCCAGGTACACCGAGCTCCCCGCGCTGACGCCAGAAGTCGATGGAGCTGTTGGTCAGAATACACTCCAGCGGGAATACCGTCGCCACAGCGTCTAGAACGCGGGGGCACAGCCACGGCGACATTTTACCCCGGCTTCGGTACGTGATACAAGCGACCAAGGTCATGGCAGTGCTCCACGTCTCTCTCTACAGAATGTAGTCAAGCACGAACGCGGGGGCTGAGTCGTATGTGGCGTCAGAATCGATTCGTGCCAGAATCCCGCAGTGTGCCCCGACCCGCAGCCTTGCCGCCGGTCCACTGACACCTGACTCTCCTCCGCAACGTCCAGTCTGCAGACTGGGTCGAGGGAGGCACACGTCGACAACGTCTGCCGCAGTTGATGTGCTCCTCGACAGTTGGAACGATGTACCTGTCATGAAAAACGCTATGGTTTGTCGGGACGGAGTTTTTGTTTTCAGTTGGAGCCGTGGTGGCCATCCTGCATCCAATCGAGAAAATTGGCGTCGATATCCATGGCTGGTCCATCACTCGGACCAGCGGCATCGCGACAAGGCCCTGGCGCCATGCATGCTCCCGGGGGTTGCGAACAGAGCAGGGTGTCGCAGCAACGTTAGGTTATCTTATGTCGATCCTTCAGGAGCGTGACGACGACGCTTACATTGTCCAGCGACCCCGAACGGATCGCGAGGTCGGCGAGGGAATAGCTGACGTCCTGCAACGAGAGATTCTGAAGCAGTTTTTCGCGGACGTGGGTCACTGCTTCTTGGCTTGTAATGGTGTCCCACAGGCCATCGCACGCCAGGACAAAGAACTCGCTCTCCGGCGTGATCTCGTACTCCTACAAAATCCCATGGTCACGATAGCCCAGACTGCCGTACGTACCGCAAACTCCGGGTCGACAATCACCAAGCTGTCGGTGAAGGCAGTGCGGGGATGGTCATGGGGGTAAAACCAAGTCAAGCACTCGTTGGGACGCTTGTAGTCGATGTCGCCGATGGCCCGCGACACGGCAAGCTCGCCATTGACCTGCCATCCACGGTCAATGCCACCCACGGGAAAACGAAGACGTACGCGATAAATTTGCATCCACTGGACGACGCGGTTCGCCTTTTGCTCAATGAGCGGGTCGTTCAGGTCCATGCCGTGGAGCTTGTTCATGTGGAGTTCTTGCTCTTCGACCACCCATCCACCAGCCTACGACCCGAGGCATGCAGTGAGCTGCTTTGTTTAGGACCCCCCCCCAGCAGCAACGGTTCCCTCCTCACTCGTTTCACGCCACAACGCCATGCGTTTTCATACCTTCTCAATGCGCAACCGTTCGTCTGCACGCCCGGGGTGCTGGACTCCCATGATGTCATGCGCCTGGCCACAAACAGACATGACCGCGCGACTGTCGCCAATGTTGGCCGTCAGCAGTTTGGATCCTCGAACGATCACGACGGACGCCGTGGTACCGGAGACGGCGGCCAACGGGTCGACGAGGCACTCGGCATCGATCTCGCGAAAGATATCCGTGCACGCTTGCCGCCAATTCGGCGTGTCAAACTCTGCGTGGGCTTGCAGTTTGGTCGGGAGGTGCGTCATCGCGTACTTTGCCGCCTACCCCGCGACAACACGTCAGCAAGGCTGCAACAACTGCCCGACGCAGCGCCAAGGGCCGTCAGCGACTGCGCACTAGCCAACGCAAGAGAACGTACGTGGACACCCGCGTGGCCGTCAAAGAGCGCGTACACCGACTGGTGGGGGCTAAAGTCGGGGTGGACGCATATCATGTCCTCCAACGTTGGCCGCTTGCCCACAAGCGATGTGTAGCCAAACGTGGATGTGCCGTGCGTGGCGCTGTCACCGTGAAGGTGGTTGTAGTCCATGCGAGAGGGCATGGCGGGTGTGCAAAATGGCGAGCCGGGGGGCGGCGACGACATGCCCGCGGACGACGACGGCGGCGGGGGTACGTAGCCTTTGCGGAGGTGCGGCGGGACGTAAGCTTGTTTGCGTGGCAGTGGCTTGGGTGTGGTAGTTGTGGAAGTTGGTGGCGATAGGCACTTTTCGAGCTCTGGGACGACCACCGTGATGTTGTTTGTACGGGCAAAGTGGGAAAAGGTTGTCGTGGATGACGAAGTCGTGGCAGTCGAGACATGTGGAGAGGTATACAGCACAGACGAGGGCGTGCAAGGAGAATCGTCGGATGTGGCCACGAGCTCGTCAAACGAAGGCACGGGCGGTGCCAACTCGAGCGCTTCAACGTCTTCTTCTTCCAGGCCAACCTCGTCTATCTGAAACGGAAAGTAGTTGGGACTGGTGCATGGACTCTTGAAGCTGCCGGTGCTCCCGCCCAGCGGCGTCGTCGAATGGGAAAGAACCGATTCAATTGAATGCCGCAACGTCGGCGCGTAGTCGTCGAACGGGACGCAGTGCGAGAGCTGCTCAAACATGACGTGGTCGCGGCAGTCGAACGACTGGCTACGGTGCTGGCGCTGGCGCGCGATTTCCATGTACCGGGTGACGCTCGCGCTGGTGCTGAGGCTCTGCATGCCTTGGATGAGAATCGAATCCTTGGACAGTGGGTGCGCACAGTACCTTGGACCGTATCATGACGATCAGGTTCGCAATCGATCGGTGGAACTCGAAGAGCCAATTGTTCATCTAACGCGCGGTGATGTTGGGAGTGGCGCGAGACACGCACCTCGTCCTTTGTGTCGGCCTTGAAGATGTATTTGCGCTCTTGAACCTTGATTTGAAACGCGGCGGGCCCCCACTCCTTCTATGCACACATCGAAGCGTGATAGTGCCGTCAAAATTGCGCACTCGTCGACCTACTGCTGTACACACTGTCGCAACGGTGTCGAGTTGAATCGACCCGTGTCGGTACAACCGGAGGAGGCGGTTGTCGCTCTCGTACAAGTTCACGTTCGACGCCGGGAACGGCTCCTTGAAGTAGTACAGCACGTTGTCTTGCATGACAACCCACCGCAGCTTCCACTTGGTTCGGTCCTTGCGGCTTTGTTTGTCCAGAAATCCTTGGCGTGCCAACGGGGTCACGTACTTGCCCCACTCCCACGGCCGGGGATTCACTACACTTGTGCTCAAGTTTGACGGCGGGCCACCTACGACATACGCTTGAGCCACCGTCGCCCGAGCATGCGCTCCCACCGCCAAGCCCGTCGATCGGCGCGTCATCGAGCGCAGTGTTCATCTAGATCACGCGAGTTCCTTTTGTCGGATTTCATTGCCGTTACTGGCACACCCCAGGTTTGACATCCGGACATTATCCGGAATGGTGCGTTTGCAAAACGTCTTTTTCAAAATACCATGCAGTACCGACGACGACACAGCAGGTGGCGAACACACACTCGACAGCGACGGAGGCGACCACAATAATCAGCTTCGAGCTATACGTACAGCTTCCAACGCGACACGGTCCATTTCGGTCAACCAACGTCGGCTGTCGTCGTAGGACAAGCATGGATTGCAAGTACGTAGAAGGGTTTAGCCTTGCACATGGTTGTAAAGAGGCGTCTGTGGCGGGCGCTGTGGGAAAACAATTGTTGTCGCCAGGTTTTTCTATTTGTGGCTTGAACCGACCGAACAGCAAAGATCAAGTGCGTGCGGTATAGTCCAGAAGCTGGGAGATAGGCAGAGGAAGGGCCCTTTTCCATCGTTCTTGATACGCAGCACCACATCGTCCCTCGACATATAACTCCACATATACCCCCACATATTCCTCGACATGTACGAAGAAAAACGTGGACGAGCCGTCGAGAATGCCATGCATAAAAAATTGAAATCGTATCGTTCGAAACGTTTTGAAAACACTAGTGGAGGCGACAGGTCTCTGACACACATGGACGATGAGGTCGGAGCAGCCAGCCCATCTGCGTGCCACAGACGTTGCTGGCTCTCTCGCCCGTTTGCTGGCGGTGCTCGGGCACTTCGTGACTTGGGAGCAGCATGACAAGAGCTCCACCTTCCTCGACGGCGTGCACTCTCGTGTTTGATCCCGCCGTCGGCATCTTTGACTCCATCACAGCGTTCATGCCAGGACGTGCGTTCCGCGACTGGACTGACGGGTACTCTATTCTTTGCGCCGGGCATGCAGCGATGCTGGCGGACAAACCATGCATTGAGTTGACAGCAAGCACAATGAACCAAGCAGCTGAAGACGGCAGACTCGATGTGGTGTCGTGGCTCGTGGAGCACAGCGTTCGGTACGACTTGGACTCGGCGCTGTACGCGGCAGTGTCCGAGGGGCATTTGAATGTGGTTCAGTTCTTCTTGCGACAACTTCCGCAACATCACGCATCCAAACCGGACCATGACAAGGCGCTCATGTATGCTGCAAGTGGCGGGCACTTGGCCATCGTACAAGAGCTTGTGCAAGCAACCGCCAGTGTCAATACCACGAGCGCGATCGCTTACGCCGCGGATTTTGGCCAGGGCCACGTCGTTGAGTGGCTCGAGAATCGAAGCGCCACGACCGACGACCACGCCGGGCGTTCGCGTCCCTCACCGTCGTCGTTGAGTGTGTTTGGCAACGAGTCCGTGTTTGTGCCTGCGCCCGTCGACACCAAATCCATGTCGACGCATCGGCGGCTAGCACGGGCCGTGCGTCAATTTCTTCTGCGTTCTGTGGCGTTCTGAACGTAGGTGCACACCTATTTAAGCCATGTCCACGACGGACGTGGGCAGTCGATTCCGTGGAGCCATCCATTTTCTTGGCACCACCCACTTCCCAGAGAAAGCAAAGGTGTCCGTTCAGTGCCGTTGCGGCGGGTGTCCGTCGTGCATTCGTGCATAGCCAGAGTCCCAGAGTTCGCGGCACAGCCCACCCCCAGGCCCGTCTTCGAGTGTCTCTTTCGAGATGAGCGCCTGAGCGTTGCTGGGATGTCCTCTCGGCACCATCAAGCTTGTTCGTGTGGCTTCCGCACGCGGTGATATTAAATATGCAATATATATTATATTTTTATGTGCATTTCTTTCACTTAAAAATGTAAAAATATTAATTTAGTTGAATAAAAAACTGTAAAACTTGCTCCAATAGAACCTAAAAACACAATTTAAAAATTGTCATTATCTTCAAATATTTACCGTCATGGTTTGCATCCAGCACACGTGTCCGCCGAGCGTCGCCACGTCCACAGCGCGATCGATGTAGTAATGGGAAAGAGCACGATCTTGGAGAGGTGTATAATTTAGGATATTTCTCGAGATCGTCCAACAAGTGGAAAGATTTCCCACGATCGTCCAGGTTGAACGTTCGCGAGGTATTTTTATTCCAAACCGTTCCCCGCGGCATGATTGGCTAAAAACCTTACATGCTGAAATAGCCTTCGAAGGACGAAGGGGTGATAGTCCTCTCCATTCCAGAATTTCAGCGGCCCCCAGCAACCACCGACTGCACCCGCCGCCCACGACACCACACCGAGCGCGACCGAGCGGTATGACTCAGCCACTTTTGATCTATACTGTACATCCTGTCTGTCATGCTAGGCATTCGGCGTCCTCCGGCACATGAGACTTTTAGCCAATCATGCCGCGGGGGACGGTTTGGAATAAAAATACCTCGCGAACGTTCAACCTGGACGATCGTGGGAAATCTTTCCGCTTGTTGGACGATCTCGAGAAATACCCTAAATTTGCATGCGCATCACGACGACACAGTCCTGAAACAATGCCGACTACAACCGGGACTGGAGTGCAGGGGCGACTTGTGTTTGGAGCCCAAGGAACCATTCGACCAGAACGACGCGGCGAGAGGCGTCGCAAGGGCCAGAGATCACGCGGTAAATTGTGTCCAGCATCGTCGTCGACGTGTCCTTCCATGCCATCTTCTCCACAACTTGCATGGTAAAGTGAAGATTGGCGTCGTGGGCGACCTTGACCAGCTCCACGACGAGTGCTGCGACGTGGGTCGATCGGTCTTGTAACCATTTGTCGTATAGCTCGAGGACGGCAAACCGAAACAGGGCCGAGTCTGCGTGCATCACGACGACTCCCATCGTCGTTGCCAAGTCCTTCAACTCGGTCTTGCTATTAGGATGGAGGGTCTCCACCATGCGCCGTATGTACACGGCTCCCATCTGCCCACAGCAACGTTTGAAGGTGTGCGACGGCACGAAGCAATCCGATACCTCTGATGTGTGGGTGGCAGCGCCGGGATGGTGCAGCATGAGGGCTCGAAGAATGCGATGGGTGTACTGCTGTAGTGGGGTCCACGAGTGGCCAACGCCATGTAATGCCAGCTCGAAAAGCACGTCCATGTCGAGCTGCGGCACCTGCGCCAAGAATTGCAAGTAGACGTGCAGTCGATGACCACGAAAAACGTCGTGACTTAGAGGAGGGGTTCTTGTTGTGGTGCTGTGGAGGGCTGCCTGGATCAGTGCAACCACCGCATGCACCTACCAAAAACAGTCAACACGATGCGCCGACTGGGCATGTCATGAGGTTGGTTACCTGCGAAGGAGACATGTTGCCGGCAAGTCGAAACAGGATCTTGAGTGCGTTGGCCCGTGCATTGGACTCCGTGGAACTGCCGTGAATTGGAAAGCTGCTCCACGAGATAACTTCGATGGCTGCCGCCAGGAATGTCGCGTCAATCGAGGGAAACGGGCACGACACCAGGGCGGTGGTTAAGGCTGTGATGGCGGCCAAGGCTGCGGCAAGCAGTGGCTTGGTTCCTCGTGCGGAGTGTGTACCGCACTCTTGCAAGTCAGACGACGATGCTTGCTCTGCGATGAGGTCGAATTGAGCGTAGAGCGCGTTCTCGGCGGCGATGGAAACATCATGCAGAAGGGCCGCGACAGGTTGATGGAGAAATGGGGCGGACACGAGTGCCGAGGTGTCCATGTTGCTCCTCGGTGCGATACCTGACAGCTCTGAGTCTGTGGTCAAAGTTTCGAGGACCATCGTGAACTCGAAAGCGACGTCAAAGACGATGCTGGCTGGGCACCGGAACGATTGGGACAGTGGATGGGTGGCGAGGGCAAACCCGAACGCGACAACCGGGGACGAATGCATCGTCACCGAGGTCGGTTGCGACGCAGTTGTCGTTTGCAGGTCACGCAAGAGCGTCCAGGCTTCTTCAAGCTCGCGACTGGCTTTGTGTGTTGATTCGACGGTTTCGATCGCGACGAGAGCGAGAAGCAGGGCTAGCGTCGCCGTGTTCGGACGATATTTTCGATCAGTCCAAGCAGCTTGCAGGAGATTCAGAGATTCTGAGAGAGATGACGAGACATTGTCGGTGCGTGGAAACTTTGCGCGAACTTGATCAAGTACGTCGTTGAGGCCCTGGGTGTCCATGGCCGCTGGTGCCGTCGCCGCCAGGTCGGCGACGAGCAACTCCATGTTCGATGATTTGTCAACGAATCAGGGAAGGCAAGGGCTTTTTTTTGCAAATACTCAAATTTTTCCAGGATTAAATATTTTCTGAAACCTGCGATCGAAAGAAATAGAGCGCAGGCCCTGTCACCGCCAGGCATGCGCACGGCCCGAGAAGCAGTCGTGCTCACATGCTTGGTGGCAGCGAGAAGCCAAGGCATCGTTATGTTCACGGACCAGGTCTGTATCGAGATGTTCGGTCAAAGGAGCACGTCTGCTTGTTACTCGGGGGTGATAAGGATATCTCTTTGTAGCATCATGCTGCATGCAGGAGAGCCCTTGTTGCTCATAAAATCTGGACATAACGGGCCAACGACTGTCAGTACAGCGCGCAGTCGCTTGCCGGCGCCACTCCGTTGAAACATTTCAACCGCGTCGTCGTGTCTCGACGAGAATGTCGAGCGCAACAACACGTGCGAGTGCATACACATTCCGTCGATTCAACGGCTGGCACGTCAACAAGGAGCATTGGTGTATTGCTTGGCATGACTTCGGTCAAGTGGAGCGCTCAGCCTCGAGAGCGATCAAGGCCAGTGTGGCGAGACTTATCAAGGCGGGTGAGTCGCAGCACGAGCGATGCAGACTCTTTCCTTCCAGAGGAGAAGCTGACAGGTTGGGAATCCGCGCATGCCCTTCAGGGGCTACCTTGCCGTGCAGCGTTGGCGTCGCGGATGGCCACGGGGGCTCAGTGGCCCTTTGGCGTCGTGTAGTCGAAGTCCTATCGATTCGCCAGCTTCAACTTGGTTGTGGTCATCCGGATTGCTGGCGCTCGGTATCCGGATATTTCCTCCAGAATCTCGGTAGCTCGGACGGGACGATGTGGTCGTCGATGCTGGGGCTCCCTGACACCATCTTGCGGCAGTCTGTGGCAGAGGCGCGTCTGGGAGAAGTCGAGACGCGGCGTGCGACGCAAGCTTTCCACCGCGCTTCAGGGCATGGCCAGATGACAAAGCAAGTCTTCGTCCATTCGGTGGTGCGCGAATTGTTGCCCAACTTTCCAATGCCGTTGGCGGAGCGCCTGTTTGGGTGCATCAACGTCGACCTGTCTGGCATGCTCAAGTACAAGGAGTTTATCAGCACAGTCTGTGTTCTCAAGGTCGGCACTCCCCGCGAACAGCTCAAACTCGTGTTCCGCGTCCTCGACAGCACTGAATCGGGGTACATCACGCGGAAGGACGTTCGCACAATGCTGTCGTGGGTCATGGCATCGACACCAAACTCGTTTGACGCAACGGACGGCGGCGGTATGCCGTGGACGGCCGCCACGTTCGAGTCAACCTTGTTTGTGATGGCGGAGAAGATTAAATGGGAAACATTTCGGAACAGAATGACGACAAGCAGCGGGCAAGTCTGCCAGGGCGGGCTCATTCTCGTCAGCTGGGTGCACTCCCTTGGGCTGGCCATGACATTCCAAGAATCGTCGCTTCCGACGACGCCAGTGGCGGTGGTTGCGGCTCCGTCCGCGATGCTTGCAATGTCGAACGAACTGACCACGACACCGTCCACACTGCACGTCCTCAAGCTGTATTCTTCTTCGACCGCGTTATACGGGGACAGAAAGACAACTTTGCATCACCACTTTCATCGGCTCCATGCCGCCTACGGCCATGGCGTTGGCATTCCCCGGGCAGTGATCCATAGTGCGTTTGCCTCAACCTTTGTCTTTCCATCGTGCGTTCATCGACTTGTCCACTTTTCTTCGTCATGTTCATCACTGTAGGGCGTATTTGGACTGCGTGGCCAGCGACTCGCGCGATCAACACGCCGACGACGCACCGACGCTGCGCGACTGGATGATGCATCTCACATTTGCCGCGCATGCCTCGATGTTGGAAGGACTGCGATGCCTCTTTGATTTGTTCGTCGACGTTACCAACAGCACTAGTCCACCGTCCCCAACCTCGTCGGTTGTGTCAGACTTGGCGGAACTCGTGTATCATCTCGTCCCAGCGCCAACATTTGTCTTGAACCGACCGTTCTGGCAAAGCCACATCGCGCCGCCGCCGCTGCCGCACGACGTGGCGCAGTGGACCGATCAACTCGTGGTGGACAGCGACAAGGCCCATGTGACGTTTGCAGACTTTTGTGGATGGCTGTCGGGCCAACAGCCCGCGCTTCTCCACGCCTTGCATGAATGCTGTGATATGGTTCACGTTCGGCTCCTCGGGGACAAAGTCAAGCCCGAGACGGCTGTTCAAGTTGTTTTGGGACTGCTGCAAGTGTACGACAGCGCGACGAACGCGGGGGTGCCTGGCCAGGAATGGTATCGCACCAGCGCTGCAATGTGGCAACCTTTCCTCGACTTCGACGACAACCATGAATTGGAGGCCAAGTTGAGGCTGACGGCGCCCGACCACGACGGCGCGACCATAACGCAGCTGGATCACGTATTTGTTAACAGAGCCACGTTTGACGCGCTCTGTCGTTGGCACCCAACCGTGGCGGCGGCGTGCGCAACAACGCGGCCACCACCACCACTTGCGCTGGATGACGTGTTTGTGCGCATTACGAACGATCAGAGGCAGCTCGAACAATCGCTTTTCGTGATCCACGTCGTGAGCAACAACACGGGTGTTTCACCATCACCTGACCAACGGCTGCACGCCATGAGCCCCGAATCCACTTCGATCGATTCATGTGCTGCACGACCCGACCAACCGCGCCAAGAGGATCGGTATGGCAGATTTTTGTCCACACGAGTGTCCCTGGCCTTGTGTTTTCATTCAATGTCGTGTGAATAGTGCGGCCCGCAGTTCAGTTGTCATGTTGAGCGGGCGGACTCCTCAGCAGTATGCGCCAGTCTTGGTCCGCATGGCGACTGGCGGTCCATTCGCAGCGCCATTCACGTCGTCTGCGCCGTTTTACCGACCTGCAGGCGCGGACAAGTGGTTGCCGTGGCCTGTGGAGCAGTCTACTCCAACTGGGGCGGCGCCGACCTTGGCTGAGCTGGCCCCCGATGTAACATTGGTCGAAATGACGTGGCAAAATGACCTTCATGCAGCCAACGATGGTGCTGTCGCTCCTCCTCCGACGCCACCATCGGACGTTGTCGACGGCGCGACTCTTGGTCCCACACCGGCTGCCGTCGGGCTGAGCAACTTGGGCAACTCGTGCTTCATGAATGCTGTTCTGCAATGCCTCTTCCACACCATGCCGTTGCAAGAGTACTTTGTCTCGGACGAGTACCTGTACGACTTGAATGTGTGGAACAAGTACGGGATGCAGGGAGTGTTTGCCGCCGTCTACGGCGAGCTCGCGCGAGTCATGTCGTCCAACCGGTCGAGGCCCATCGCGCCGCTGACCTTTAAACTCGCGATCGGAAAGCTGTATCCGCAGTTCCAAGGCCACCTCCAGCACGACGCGCACGAGTGTCTGTCGGTGCTGCTGCAAGGATTGAGCGAAGATTTGAGTCGGCCATTGCGCGCGCCGTCCTTGTCGCCGTCCGCCCTCAAGTCGACCATCCAAACAGTCAAACCGTACGTGGACTTGCCCGATAGCAATGGACGACCGGACGCCGACGTTGCGTTTGAATGGTGGCGCGCCCACGTCTTGCGGGATCCGTCCATTGTCACCGCGCTCTTCACTGGGCAGTTTAAGAGCGCGCTGGATTGCTCGGCATGCGGGCAAACGTCCAACCGATTTGAACCGTTTTCGTTTTTGCAAGTGCCGCTACCGCCATCCCTCCAACGTTGGCGCACTGTGTACGTCCACGTCGGCCACGGCCGTCCGATCCAGAAGCGAAAGGTGCGATTGGACTCGCGCGCCACGACAGCCGACCTTGTTGCCGCTCTCCGCCACCAGGACAAGGAGCTACCAGACGCTTCTTCCAGCGATCCCGTCCAAATCGTTGCCATCCTCCACGGCCACAAAATCCACACAATTGTCCAGCCCAAGCAGCTCCTCGTCGACATTGCCCAAGACCTCCACGTGTACTCGTACCAGGGTAACTACCCCGTTGTCGGCTTCATGGGTGCTGAAGTGCATGGCACGCGTATAGGTGTGGCACATCCATCCACCCCGGGCGCTCCTTCGCCGTCGCGGCGATGGCAGTGTGTCTACCGCCGCCAGCGCCTCGTTCCGTTTTACTTTTTGCATCCGTTCCGGGTTCAATTGTACGGGTCGCCGTTCTTGCTGCCGTCGACCGCACGGATGACTGGCCACGAGTTGTATGCATGGGTGCACACCCACCAGCCACCTCCTGCAACGTCGTCACAGGTCGGGCTGCTTCACATTTCAGTCTGTCGATAGCCACCGTTCGTAGGACGTGGACAAAGCGATTTACTTTGCACTGCCGTCGGCGGCACATCCGACATGGCCATTTACAATTCGATACGTTCGGGCCACCGACGGGCTGGCTTGTTCGAGGTGTCCGTGGACGTCCAGCTGCGTCGGGTGCCCTGTGGTTCCATGCGCGCGCAACTCGTCTGGCCACCACGGCACTCTTGACGACGACATGCATCCCAGAGACGACGCGCGTGACGAAATTGTCATGCTGCAGCCCCACGAAATGCTCGCCATCGACTGGGGCATCGGTATGTTGCGTTGGTGGAGCCGCGGGATATCTCACGTCGTGGTTAGAGACGGCGGCGGCGCCGCCTGAACTCCACTCGTCGTACGTGCAATTTCACGCCACGCCTCCGCCAGCCCATCCGTTGGAAGTAAGCAGTTGCCCTGGTGTTGTCGACGCCGCGCACCGTCCATTGCGTTCGTGGGGTCGTCTCATGAGGGAACTTGGAGTAGGACTGCATCGGTATGCTCTGTTCGCAGGAGACGGTCGACATGTACTGCAGCAAGTGCACCACGTCGCTGCCGCACACGAAGCGGCTCGCGCTATGGAGCACGCCGCCGATTTTGGTCGTTCAGCTCAAGCGGTTCCAGACGATTTCGGAAACGCAATCGATGGTCAAGGCCGAAACGAGTATTCGTTTTCCAACCACGCTGTCGCTCGCACGGTTCCTGGCCACCACTTCGAACGGCACACCGCTCGACATCTCGACGGCCCCACACAATAACGTAGTCGCCACCACCTACGGCGACCCTGACGACGCCACCACGCACGACGCTGGCAACAACGACCACGTCCTCCCCATCCCGACCACCTTTGTCTGGAAAAACGACATTTCCGTCACGTTCCCATACCCGACGGCGACCGCCGCCCCCCACCATCAAGACTACAACCTGTACGGAATCGTGTGCCACGTCGGAGTCCTTGGCGCTGGTCACTACATCGCGTATGTCCACGAGGCAGGCACGTGGTGGTGTGTGGACGACATGACGGTGACCGCCGTGGCCGACCTGAATCTGTCCAAGCTCATGTGTGCCGCGTACTTGCTGTTTTACGAGCGCAAAGACATGGAGAGCGTCGCGATGGACAAGTGGTTTAAGCGAGCCGAGACGGCGCACGGCAGCGGCATTCAGGTCAACGTAGACGACCTCCGACGCCAAGTGCACACATGGACAAAACCGCAAGGCGGCGGCACGACGCAGCACGTTCGATCCAAATCCAAGTATTGGCTCAACTGGACGTGGCGATGATCTCGCCGAGGTAGAGGCATCAAAAACACGAGTTCGTTTGCGGCGCGTCCTCACACTTGAACCTGCTCAAACAAATACAAGTGAGCATTCACGTAGCACGCCCATGGAAGGTGACGAGATCAGCAAGCCGAGTCGCAAACGCTGTAAAGCGTCGTCGATCAACTCATGGCTGCCATCTCCCCCAACCACAACTAGGTAACTTGGTCGGGATGCTAGTCAGCACACTCATGCACCTCGCACGGTGGTTCCAAGCCGCTCCATTCGCGCAGACACCCGTCGTAGGTGCCCCGGAACATCCACTTCAACTAGAGGCTCGATGGAAGCTCGGGTTGGAGTCCTGCTTGGGATTTGTATACGGTTGAGGTAGATTCTAACAAATTATAACAAATGCAACAGTAATAAAAAGACCACTCACGGCGGGACTTGAACCCGCAGTCTCTGCCTTAGGAGGGCAGCGCCTTATCCATTAGGCCACGCGAGCCACATGTCCCCATTGAATATTACATATAAAAAGATTGTACCACGATTAAGCTAAGGGGTACATGAGGGCGAAGGCCATTGGACTCTGACGTGGCAGGTCATGCGCCGACTTCCTCGAGGGATTAGAAAGGGTTGCAAGGGAGTGATTTTACCTTGGCTAGCGTTTGCCGTCGGTAGGCATGGCCATGGTAGTTGGGGGGAGTTGGCGTGAGCAGGATATATTTAGTTTGTGTTGGCAGCAAAACACAAAGCAATGGAGCAGTACCAACACAATGGTCGCAAGTTGATCCAGGTGCGTATGCATTCTAGACCGTCGCCCGTCACTGCTTTTCCATCGATGGTGTGTGTGTGGTCGACTAGATGCTGTTCAAAAACACGGAGAAGGGGGCGTCCGCGGGGCCACCTGTGATGACGTTGCCGACCAAACCGACCCATGCGCATCCGCCGTCCAAGTTGTTCCCGCCCGTGGTATCCGTACCACCGTCGTCGCGAATTGGTCCAGAGACGCCCACGTCCCCAGACCCTCCGTCGCCCCTTCAGTGGACACCGCCTCATTCGACTGGACCACGCTTTGCCCTCGTCAAACCAACCAAAAAAGTCAAACGCGCTCCGGCCCGCATTCCTCCACTAGACGTAGCTCCCTCCACGCCAGGGCCTTCGCGCCACAGTAACAATCACGCCGAGGCGGATCTGGCCAGCGCCACCGAAGGTGGCAATCCAGCACCAGTACTCGAGAGCGACTTGGACATTTTGGCGGCCGATGATGTCACAGTGGAAGATGTAAGTACTCTGCACACTGCAAGGCCGTGGTCGACGCGACGTGGGCTCTGTTTATTCAATTGCTGCTTGCATCGAGACCACTTGCATCGGGACCATCTTCACTTTGTGGAGTAGATGAACCGCGTGATCGATGACTTGAAGCAGTGGCGGGCCGACCATGCTCACAAAATGGCGACGCAGTTTTCCGGCGCGTCATCCTCGGTGCAGCGGTCTGCTGCGTGCTTGTGCTGACGTTGTCACCACAGAGCCAAAGCACCGACGACGACGATGCCACTGCGAGGCAGCTAGCGGCCATGGAAGCCGAAGACGACGCGGATCACAAAGAGCTCATGCAGCTCTATGAGGTCCGTGAAGTGTCACTGGTGCTCTCGTTAAAACTCTGGGGTGGCGGCGAATAGCAAGCAAAAGCCCGATGGTCGACGTCGAGTCGTCCAAAAGATTGGGGGATTTCGACCAAAGGTCCTCCGCCGACTCCAGAGGTACGATCGCCCGCCCTCATGCTGCTTCCTTTCAACGACTCAGGGAGGGGCCGGCGACATGCACAATAAGATTCAAGCCATGCTGGCGTCGCCATCGACGACGGAAAACGTCGAGAAGCTGCAGCAACTTCGCCACGAAGTGTTTGAGCTCCATGTCAAGGACATTTCACGCCAGCTGCACCGTCAAATGGACCTGAACAACGATGACGACGCATTTGACGGTGAGTTGTCCTTGGCAGGGTGTCGTTGCTGGTCACCAACTAGCCACGTATTTGGCCGTCGCATCACAAACGGACTGTAGCACACTTGCTCGAGCTTGAGTTGGGCGTCCAGGTGCGTTCCTTCATGGCGAAGTATCGCCACCCTACCTCGGTACACAACATGTTTGTAGACTTACGCAAACGACTTGGACATCCTCCTCCATCGCTTGGACGCGTACAGCTCGACCATCACGGACGAAAACAACGAGAGAAACCATTAACCTGCCCGTGCGTTTTGCAATACACGACTCGTGAAAAGTCCGTCGTTTGCCTTCTTGTGTTCGTCGCATTTTGGTGCCGCTTCAGGTCGTTTTGGCACGTGGTCGTTTTCGTCGACGTCGCCCCATGTCCCCACAGGTTGCCCCCCGCATTGCGCCAAGGCATTCGAGTGAAAGCATCGGCACGGCGTCTGCTCTCGGACGGGATGCGTACGATGAGGCTATTCGGTCGACCATCGTATGCACGACTCGGGCACGACATGCGATAGATCGTACAAACTGCGCCTTGGACAGTCGCTGCTGGGAGTTCTCTTCTGTATCGCGTGGTGCGCGACGCACACCAGCCGAGACGTGCCGACCTCGTCATAAATCACATCGCCTAGTAGACCTGTCGTCGGCGCTTCCACTACCGACTGTCCCATCGCTGCATGGAAGTCCAGCGCCTCGGACATTGCATTCCTCGCTCCAGCCCGATCGTCCCGAGCATCCACGTCCCTGTGCGATGAACCCCACGACTTGCGTGTCACCCAAACGATTCCAACGTTCCATGCATGGCGCATCTCACTTGTCCAAACATCACGTCGTGATGCAAAAGGCACGACGCGAGTCCGTCCATGCGTCCTCCAGTCTCGTCCCGTTCGGTGCACGTCGTCGATCTGCGTCGTCACGTCCAGGCAAGGGTAGTCTGCCACGAATCCCAACCGAGTCAGCGCCACGTGGCGTGAATTTGTCGGTCCAACTCCCCTCCGTCGTGGTGGACATTGGAGTGGCCCTCGGTGTCATGCGCATGTTCAACCGTATACAAACAACAAGTCAATGTGCCACCGTCCACCCAATTTGCATCAGATCGAGTGCAACTTGGCCCCTGGCTCACGTCTGGGAATTCTCAGCCTGGTCTGGTGTACGTGGACCATCGCGGCGGCGGCCGCCCCCCCCGCTCTTTTGCCTCGACGGTCCCCCTCGCTCGGGGCCGACTCTGAGTACACTCAGGCCCGCACCATGCGTTGCAAGGGACATTTCTATTCCGAGAAACTGGTTGGGAACTGTGGCGAGCAGTGCTGTGTAGCAGAGCTGTGTGCTTGCTCACAGCGACAGGGCCATCGCACCACCCCCGCAAACGATCGCAGGTGGTGCGGACGCCACGTGGATGTATCGAGTCCTTTGCCAGACCTCCCAAAACCCACTACGTGTCGGCATCGGCAATCCAAGCGGACAGACACGGGAGCGCACTTAACAGCTCCTCGTACATAAGGGACGTCGGGACTTCCCGTGTGCAAATTTCACCGTTGCACATTATGGTGACAAACCAGCATGCTGTCCGCGATTCGGTCTGCTGCATCGTCAACACGATCGAGATGCAGGGAATATTCGTGGATGATGGATAAAATGGCACGATGGCTCAATTTGCAGACGAGAGGAGTAACTCAAGATATGTCGCTCGCCCCGAGGATGTGAATTGTAGTCCATTTTTATCCGGAAAGGTTGTGTTAAGTGCGGCTCTGTGGCATCCGCACGTGGAATGGAAATCTTTAACAGGATATTTTTGTATGACTATACAAAAACCAAGAGTAGCAATGATTGAAACAGGACTTTTGTAGGGGCATACAAAATCCAAGATCAATGAATGGTCCGGGCTCTTTTCAGCGATATACGCTTGGTGAGTCACAACCTTCAACATTTTATATATTGGGGCGTAACGTGAGTTAACTTGTGCAAGGCAGCCGCCCCGCGACCGGTTTCTTCCAACGCCACGCAACGAACTAGCCATGCGATCCATCCTCATGCAAGTAATCACGTCTTGCTCGATCTGGTATGTTGTGGCAAAAGTAGCATTGTGTACCCGTGGTTGTGCAGGCACCGAATCCTGCTCCCGTAGCATTGTGGAAACCAAGCTGTGAGAGACTGCTCGGTGGAGCACATTCGGATAAATATAACACCACCTACTTACCCGTTCTCAACCATGCGCATGGCGGAAGCACGTCTGTTGTCGCCGCGACAAGTCTGGGCCAAGAACCATTCGTCCCCCCCACCAGTCCAAATACGCCACATGGCCCACAGATTTCCTTGGACCCCATAGTACGTCCCTCGCGGAAAATAGAGACGTCTGCACGCATGCATCGTCTTGGAGCATCCCGTGATCTCGATGGCGGCTGCGGTCCGTTTGGCGGGAGAGTATTGATTTCGACAGGTTTTCCAGTGTTGGACCACGTGTCAGCCGGCGTTCTCAGGCGCGGCACCGGCTATTTCGGGTGAAACTCGACGTCATGGGGGCCACTTCAGCATTTCCGCGCTCTGTGACACGCGACTCCGATGGGAGTACCCGCCGCCTCTGCCACGCCTCTTCAGTTCGACTTGTCCTACGAGAAGGTCCAGCCGGCTCCGTGGCAGCCCGACCACGCGAGCGACGCGTGCACGGCGTGCCATGGACAGTTCTCAGCGTGGATGCGGCGGCGGCACCATTGTCGTGCCTGTGGGTGTCTAGTTTGTGCGGATTGCAGTCCAACGATGATGCAGCTGCCCCAGTTAGGGTACACGACTCCCGTCCGCGTGTGCAAAGTTTGCAAACCTCCGTCGCGTTCCCTCAGCGCGACGTTGTCCTCCGTGTCGGACGACTCGTCAAGCGATGGCGAAGCGGATGCACTGGACGACGAAACGCTGCAGTCGGCGTTCGATGAGATCGCTACCCACGCGCGCATGAAGCGTTCGCGATACTTCATCAAGTCGGAAGCAGTCAACTGGCTTGTCGACGCAGGATGCATGACGTCGCGGATCGCGGCCTCGCGGGTATTCCGCCGCCTGGTGCTCGATAGTCTCATCGTGGAATCAAGCGATGCGTTCTGCATCAATCGCGACTTGGACGACGTGCGCCGCGACTCGTTTTCCACCCTTCCGTCCAATGACACGCTCAAGTGCCTGAACTGCACGCATTCGTTCTTGAGTCGCCGAGCGCCCGTCGCCGGATTCTGTTCCATTGATTGCAAGACGAATGCCGAGTTCAGCCGGTCGGATGCCCTCCGCATCGAAGCGTTGTGTGCGTAGAAGACGACAGAGTACCTGTCCACGTTGTCGCCGTCGTCGTCCTAGTCGTCGTCATGTACCATACGTCGTACTGTTTCCCTGTTGTACCATAACCTTAACCAGATGCGTACCATGTCATCGCGCTTTCAGACCGCGGCGGTGGTTCCTCGTGCCGTCCTTGGAATGGTCGGAAGTACTATTTGCAGTAAATCGATACAATTCCGATCGCGAACATTCTATGCATGTGTGCAGCATTACAATAATATGGTGTATACTACGAAGTATTTTGGTAATTTTATTGTTAGGTGACGATTTTCGCCATATTCTTTTCACTACATAATTCTCTTCAAGGCGTGGTGAAAATGGTATCGTGGGAATTATAAAATTATAGTCGTTGTGCACATGGATTTTGATTGTTGCAGGAGTAAAAATATGGTATTAAACCGATGGCATCCCGCATCATCGGAACAATGCAATCATCAACATGGAATGTTTGGAATGGTGGTGCCAACTCGAGGGCGGTGCGTGCCTCGCGGCGCAAATCCGACTTGCTTGCAAGACTTACGCCATGGCTTTGATCCGACGCTTGAGCTCACCCTTCAGTCGCTGGATTTCCTGGATTTCGGCGGCTACAACGTCCAGGTTGCGCAAACTTCCCGTTCGCAGTTCTCGCCGGTTTTGCGCTTCTTGTTCTCGCAGTGCGTTGAGTTCGAAGGTCAGCTTCTCCTTAGACAAAACTGGACGGGGCCTTGACGGCCCCGTTCGACTGAGCGTACCAAAGAGGGGTGACGCGGCCTTTTGAGCCGCCATGGGGCCCGTGGCTGCTATGACAGGTGGCAGGTCCTCTCCACCGGCTGATTCGGCGGATGGCTTGGTGATTGGGACCTCTGCCTGTACTTCGGTAGTTGCGTCAATGGTCATAGCCGCCGCCGCCGCAATAGCGTCGCTCTTACTGCTTTCAGTTTCGGATACGAACACATGCTCGTTCGTCTCTAGTTTGCCAAAGAGAGCTGTTTTGATCGTAGATCGCACCTCATGGTACAATTCAAACTCTACGCTCGCTCACTTAGACAAGGTTGTCAAGGGGAGTCCTACTCATACCGTCCTTGCCAGTGTACTGAGCATACACGCCGTTGAGGATGAACAATCCAAAGATCGACCAGTACAACTTCATGCTGAACGAGACAGGTTGGCCACGGCGATCTGCCCAGTCAGATCCCATGATGCGCGTCGTCAACGTGTCCTCCTTGGCAAGGAACATGCTCACTGGTTTCTTCTCGTCGGTGACCTTGTCAGCTTTGGCTGACAGCCGCCGCACAGGTGCCTTGCACCGGTGGCACACTCGACGAACTCCTCTTAGCATCATGTTTCACTGGTTCCCGCGCTGATATCAACACCACAATATCCGGAAATTTATCCGGAGGCGACGTCCTTGGGTTCATTATACAGTCATATCGAACAGCGCGACGGAAAGATGCGCCGTCGCGACTACGTCCAGCCATCCTTGGCATGGAAGAAGCGGTCCGTTGCACGGTAAGGGGTGCCTCTCCATGGCGAAACTATTGTAGGGCTGGACTTGCAGCCACTGGCAGGCTCAAACTCTCGGTGACAGAGCTGTGAGAGGCTCGCACGTTGTACGTCCACCGGACGGGGGCATTTTAGCTGACCGTCCGCCACCTTTCGAATGAACAAAGGAAGGGCATACATGGAATGGTGTCGTTGAGATGAGTCGAACTCGACGCATTTCGCTGCCGTACCCTACTCGCTCGATACTGTCCTGGAAAAACGACGCAGTGCTACGCAGCATGACTGGCTGCTTCCATGGGCGGACGCACACATGCACACACACTTGTGAGATTGTTAAGATCCACGACAGCGGCATTTCCAACGACGAGGTGTGAGCGCCGGACGAGCACGACCGCATCCCTGTCGTTGCGCCGACAAGTTTGCAGTTGCCGATTTATGTGTGGAATTGGATCTTTCAGCCAACCAGCGTCGAGAAATCACCTGGTCGATGGGTAACTCGAACGCCAAGGCACCGAGCAGGCAATCGAGGACAGCCGCGGCCTCTGTTGCCCGGTCTGCGTCTGAAGGATGTCTCGAATCTCCTCTGCCATCATCTTCCATGGCGCTGTCGTCCGCCACACGTACAGCGTCACATCCGCCACCATCACGCACCAACCACCGGCGGGAGGGGATGGTCACAGGCGGCATCCAGCGAGGCCAAGAAGCCGTCGAGGATGCTAACCGACAACTGAGCTACTGGTACCTTGTACGGCATGGATACGATCAATTGGTCAACCTCATCATTCGCCCGCCACGGGCCAAGTACGATGTGGAAGAGCTCGGACCAACGGCATTTGAGCTCTGCGGTCGCCGCTTCGAGCGGACAGATTTCCAAGTGTCGGTCCAGCGACGTGGACAACCACTGCAACTGCAATGCTCGCATTGGCACCCGATCGCTGCCGACCGTCCTGCTGCAGCGCTGCCATGCCTCATCTATCTGCACGGGAATTCGTCGTGCCGGCTGGAAGCGCACTCGATCTTGCGCTGCGTTTTGTCCACTGGCGCGACGGTCGTCGCAATGGACTGCATTGGTTGCGGTGCGTCGGATGGAGACTACATCACGCTCGGTTACTTTGAACGAGGTGCGCGCGATCCCTCCTTATGCGTCGTCGAACACAACCAAGTATGTGCATGGAGCAGACGACGTGCACGCACTGGTCGAGCACCTCCGCAACTTGGACTCGGTGTCAACGATCGGCTTGTGGGGGCGCAGCATGGGCGCGGTCACGGCTCTGCTGCACGCCGACCGGGACCCATCGATCGCGGGACTTGTCGTCGATTCGGCGTTTGCGAACCTCGACCAACTCGTACCAACTGTGCGGCAATACCCAACTCGACTCGCCATGTTGGTGTAGGTGCATGAAGTCGTCGAGCACGGGAGACAGGAAGGGTTCACGATTCCAACGCTGGCCGTCAAGATCGTCCTGCGGTGCATCCGGTCGTCCGTGCACAAGCGAGCGCAGTTTGATCTCAAGGACGTGAGCCCGATTGACCACGTGCACCAGTCGTTCATTCCAGCGCTGTTTGTCGGTACGCAGCCACGACGACCGGCAGCCTCACACGTTGATGCAGCGGCTCACAGCGATACGTTCATCCGACCGCATCACACCGAAGCGCTGTTTGCAAAAGTACCGCGGCTCTCGTGCCGACCTGTCTTGACGGGATGCCTTGCAATAGTATGCTGGGGACAAAAACCTGATCAAAGTCCAAGGAGACCACAACAGTCCCCGTCCGCAGTATCTACTCGACTCGGTCGGGATTTTTCTACAGAGCGTGCTGCGGATGGACCCAGCATGGCAGCTCCACGACCCATTCGCGTCGGCATTGCCGTGGTGCCGACAAGCCGAGGTTCGCGCCCCGCGCTGGATGGAATCGTGACGTTGTCTAGTTTCTGGCGCAGCTCTTGTCCGCCGACCAAGTGGGCTTGTCAGCGCTTGCCCCTGCAACGTCGTGGCCATGCCAGGCGTGCACGTTTATCAACCCGCCGGGTTGTCCTCACGTCAGTCGAACCGATGGTCTTGCGAAATCATGGCTGACGACCCCTGTAGTGCCTCGTGTGCGACACCATGGTGGCGATGCCGCCTCCCGCTGCGTCCCATGCTCCATCGTCGCCGCACGCAGACGTTGCCGCGCCCATGGATGACGTGGCCATCCCAGAGGCGAACGGTTGCGTTGAGACCAGTACCAGGGACAGCGGTGCTTAATCTATTCGCTCTGCCGTGCCTGACGGGATTCGAAGGGTGCATTGTCGTGGATTACAGGTCTCGCTATCATGGGGGGCTAGCAACTATTTTCGACGAGGTTTCGTTCCTACCTCGACCGCGTTAGTTTGGTGCCACACACATCGCAACGAACGTACCTATCGACTTACTAGGTTTGGCACCTCCCCCTGGGTTTTTGGTCGATGGCTGCGGCGGCATTGGCGCTGCTGCTTTCGCTATCGTAGACAGTTTGTACCCCTTGTCCGCAGCTTGTTTCCGCCCCTTTGCTAGCAACACGTCTGGGTTGTGCGGCGGCAGCGTCTGCGCCGGTGGATTGTTTGTTGTCCGGTACGGGTTGACCTTTTTCGTGGCCTTGGCGTCCTGCGGCTTGTTGGGTTTCAAGAGGGGGTTCGCTGCGTTGATCGGCGGCAGCTCATTGATCTAGTCCAGGCGGCAGAGAATTGTTCAATGGGAAAGGAACTGTTCATCGGTGGAGGTGGTGGTGCTGCTGCTGATGATGATTCGGACTGGCGGCCATACCTCGTACGCTGCGTTGTCCCCCGGTTGTTGGCACTCGGACGGGTCGCCGTCGTTGCCTTTGTTGATCACGGGCAGCGGCACATTCCGCTTCATGTCGTCATCCTGTGCTGCTGGCGTCAGCAAGAAGCATCACATGATCTCTCCGACCTTTTTGTGACGGTGTTTTACTACATTGGACGGACCGCCAGGAGGAGCGTTGGCCACCGTCGATTTGCTATCGGCCACCAGTGAGCCCGAGCCGTCGAGCCACTCACTCCACACTCGATTTCCTACCTGTTCTCTCCGCTTGCCACGTCGTTATTCGCGTCATCTCGCTCCCGCACGTCCTTGAAGTACTCGTGTCGCAGCGCCTCGCGCGCGTTCGTGCGTTTGCTGGGATCGTACACTAGCATCTTGCACATCAAGTCGACAGCTTCAGGCGGGGCATGCGGAATGAGCTTGGCTACACAATTTCTCACGTGAGCGCCATGCCGTCCGCGCGGACGGCGCAGTACCGATGCTCGTGCCGTCCTCTGGCGAAAAGTTGAAATCGATGTGGGCGGCGCCTTTTCGGCGAAAAATGTCGAGGACATCGGGGGACGGCGTGCCGAGAATCTTGTGGATGCGATTGATCTGGTCCAGTTCGTTCGACCCGGGGAAAAGCGGGTACAAGCTCGTAATTTCAAAAAAGACGCACCCGACGCCCCACAGGTCCATCTCTGGGCCGTAGTACCCGTCGGTGAGCAGGCACTCGGGCGCGCGGTACCACCGCGTCGAGATGTACTCGGTGTACGGTTGCTTGGAGTAAATGCCACGACAACTGCCAAAGTCGGCAAGCTTGAGAAACTCTTGGTTCTCGACCAGGATGTTTTCAGGTTTGATGTCGCGGTGAAAGATCCCTTTGTTGTGCATGTGGTCGAGCGACTTGACGAGCTGGTACATGAGCGACCGAATGAGCTCCGGGTTCAAGTACGTCCGTCGGCCCCGGATCATCTCGTACAAGTTGGCGTCCATGAGCTCAAACACGAGGGCGAGCCGCCCCGACGGTTGGTCGTACAGCACCTCCTCGAGTTTGATAATGTGTGGATGCGGCGACAGCCGCCGCAGCGCTTGGATCTCGCGCAGGTTGTTGACCTGGTCGATGCTTTCAAAGTGGTTTTTCATGCACTTGATCGCGTGAAACTTGTTGTCTTTGACATTTTGGGCCTTCAGCACTTCCGAGAACGTGCCTTCGCCCTTCTTCGACACCAAGCGGTACTTTCGCATGGGTCACGTGTGTGTGTCGTCGGATGGTGGCGCCGCCGTCGTCGTCCTCGTCCGTCCGCGCTTTTCGCTCCTCGCGATTCCTCGACCGAGCTGCTCGCTATTTTAAGTCGACGTGCATTGAACGGTGAAACAGATGCAACGACTGTGTAACGGGCTCCCTAGGACTCGAGTGTGTCAGGTCACGAGTTGCTGCCTCATGGCGACCTCTTACATGTATGGCCAGCGCACGCAGGATGCATGCTCCATCTTCTACTGATGTCGCATAGGCCACCTATCCTGCGTGAGGTGCCCTTCGCTCCTCTTCCAGATCGCCGAGAAAGTGCCGCGAAATCGGTACATTCGACTCGCACTTCCACTAGGATCTACCAATCAGAGGCGGCCACCTTGCAATTGGAGAATTTTGTAAAAATATCGAAATTTTTGAATGGGACGAGGAGGATTAATACTCCAGTATGTTCTGGAATGATGGCGGTACATGCATTCCTTGAATACCAGAAATTGTATTGCACCCTGACCCAAATATTCCGTGAGTTGCCATTTGCCATTTTTACACGCACAAGCAAGATGACCACGTTCCAGAGCATGGCGGACCGGTTCTCGAACCGCGCATTCGACTTTGCGGCACTCCTCAAGACCAATGACATCAGTGCTGCTGTGCAGAAGCACTTGGTCAACGTCTATACGACCCTTGCCACGACACTCCTCGTCGCAGCAATCGGCGTGGTTGCCGACATCAAGTTCACTCTTGCTGGCGCGTTGTCTGGGCTGGGGGTAATTGGGCTGCTCTTTTATCTCCACTTCATCCATATCAACGACACGCCTAAGCGGTTGAGTGTACTCTACGCCATTGCGTTTGCGACCGGGGTCAACACTGGCCCTCTTGTCTCGATCGCTCTCGATGTGAACCCAATGCTCGTCGCTACGGCCTTGTAAGCTTCCCCATGATGATTGAGTCGGCATACTTACGATTGGCTTTACAGGTTTGGGACATCAGTCATTTTCGCATGCTTCACGGGTAGTGCCATGCTGGAAAAGCGACGCAGCTACTTCTTCCTCTATTCGGCGATTTCGTCTGCAATCTTGTGCTTATCCCTCATCCAGCTCGTCAACATTTTCGTCCGGTCGTCGGCGGTGTACACGGTGGAATTGTACGCGGGATTGCTCATCTTCTGCGGCTACGTTTTGCTGGACACTCAAATGATCATCGAGAAAGCAAGTCTCGGCGACCGCGACTTTGTGTTGCATTCATTGGACCTGTTCCTCGACTTCGTGTCGATCTTTGTGCGCATTCTCGTCGTCCTTTTGAAGAATGCTGAAAATAAAGACAATGATCGCAAGCGCCGTCAGCGAAGTTAGATGCGATGATCACGTGCATGAAACTTAAGAACTACATGGAAATCTACGTTATATTACCACCTCGTATCCGTCTTTCGTAGTGGGCTGCCATGCTGAGGATAGATCTCTCATCGTGTGTCCATGAAAACCGCTGTGCTGAATCACGCACGTGCCTTGCGCCCAAAGGCCGCTCATTGTTACTCCATTGTGTCGGCAACATCGGCACTTTGAAGAATACCTGCACACGTACGTACATTACGTTGCGACGTGCATACATAATACGCACAGCTCAGCCGCCCTGGCGCGGATGGAGAAGTTGGGCTTCTCGTGGACTCGGTCGTGGCCAAACCTGCAAGTAGCGCCGATTTCCATTTTCCTAATATGGAACGCAGTATACACGGGATGGGACTTTTCGCGCGCAATTTGGTCATTTTCGAACTTGCGCCCTGTTGAATAGGTCGGTGGTGCGTCGGGACCAAGCACGACAATGTCGACATCATGAAGACTGCAACGAGAGAATTGTCCCGCTATTCCAATATCGAAGTCTTGCGCCGTGTCCACCCGACGGCGACGGTATCGGGCAAGACATTTCTATGTTATGACTTTTCGCTTCTTCGTCACGTCTTTCTCATAGTACTCTGTGTAAGTTCGCATGGGAAAGTACGTTGCGGGGTAGCTGAGCTGTGCTTGAATGTCCGCGTCAACGGGGGGAACAATGGGGTCGTAATTCGCTTGCTCCATTTCATTGATGATCATGAGGCGATCGGTCGTTCCCGGGCGACTCGTGTCCATCTGAATGTGACGCGTAAGCCGAATACGCGTAAGCGTTGAACGCATCGGCCACAGGTACGTTTGAATCGTGATGCGACTGCCTTCACGCCATGCCACGTACGCGGTGGCTGTTCGACCGTTCATGCCCACATGAGATGATACCCCCATGTGGCCTGGAGACGGACGCATTGGCTTCCTTGATAGTTCGAAAGTCGTCCACACTGGAATGACACTGTCGGGCAAGAAAATCTGGTACAACATTCAGCATGCATCCACCACCAAGTGTCGACATCACTTACCTGAATCTCGCTGTCACTTGACAGGACCTCAATCCGCTGAGAAATGGAAAACGCATATTCGCGAATGACAAACATTTGAATTTGTGGCCGCTGGGAGTCAACTCGACGCCATTTGCCGTGCTGATGTTTGCCACCCTGATGCCCCACTATCGATAACGGAGTTCGCTGAAGCAAAGATTGCTGGAATTTCAGTCGCAATTGTGCCACAAGTGCAACGAAGTAGGGAGGCTCTTCGTGCATTCCACGCATCGATTGTCCGTTCGATAAGGCAAGTCCTGTCAAACCCGTCAAGGCAGCCGCCGCACCATTTTCCAAGTCTTCGCTGCTGATGAAGCATGACAGTGGCAGCCGTGCTTTGAGGAATTGGACGAGGTGCTCCACCAAGGCAGGCGGCGACAGATTGGATTCGGACGTTAGACCCAGGAGTGTCCTGTCCACAAACGTGTGCACCTGCGCCTCGAGCATTTGGATAAACCCGCCGTAGGCCTGGTTAAGCTTGGATGCATTGGCGACACATGACGCCAGTGCTGTCAAGATGTGCTGGATCTTCACGACAAATCCGGCCTGCATGACACGATCCACCAGGTTTACGAGAAGGGAGACCGCAATTTTGGCATCGTCAACGTCCGATTCTTCTTTGAAGAGCGATTGAAACCGGACGTAGTCGTTTTGCGTGGCATTGCGCCGAAACGTGAGTGTGGAGAAAGTGATGCCGAGACTTGTTCGCTCGAACTCTCCAATTTTTGCGAGCACGGTTTGAAGCGTTGACAGATTCGTGGCACGATGCATGTACGCGAACCGGTCGTCGGGAATGTTGTCGAGATCAACCAACGACAAGATGGCCGGCGCGGACGATTGAGCTTCCTTTCGAACTTGTCGACTTGAAACGAGACGAAATGGCATCGATGCAACTTGGGCAAGGCATTCAAGGTCGTCGTTTTCGAGCGAGCATCGCTTGAAGCAGTACACCTACGATCGATTATCCATGAGCGTTGTTGACGTGCCTGGTGCCCAGTACTCGAAACACATGGGTTGCATCCGTGGAAAAACGATTCGACACGTAGCCGTAATGCCACGAGATGCGGTTTTCGTTGAGCTCAAACAACTTGAGTGCGTCGTCAACGTGGTCGACGGATTTCGCGAGCTCGACGCCTTGCATCCACGATGCCAACGGGTTCGTTTTCGATTTGACGACCGCTCGAAAGTCACGTAGACGCCGAATGTCCCCCACATCGATGCCATCCAGAATGTCCGACGACCCGCCGACGTCGTCGGATTTTGGTGCGGGATGCTCCAATTCGAACCGACCAAACACGTATTCGCACGATGCGTCTGTACACGCCACGGTCAACGACGAGCCGCAGTACGACCTCGATTTATGTCCTTTGCAGCAATGAGGGAAGCATCTCAAGTTCTACGACCACGAGGATGTCACCAAGGCCATGCGTCATGACTTACCTTGTGCCCGGTCGCTTTGTTGTTCCTGTGGCGACGACATACGACACGTGAGTCCCTCCTATGCCGGACTCGTAGGGCACTTGAGGGACGCTTACCGCATATATTGCGGGCAAAAGAGTTGGTCGTTGCATTCTGTGTGGAGGAATCGCGCAAGTGGACGAGATCTTGGTGCCAACAACGACGTGCCGTGGAACGACGATGCTTGTGCGGTCGGCGGTGGAACGATCCGTTCAGGCATGTGTGTACGATCAAGACTTATGGACAACGTATTGGCGTGCATGGAATCACGCCGGACGGGCAACGCACCTTGATCAAGTGGCGCCTGCGACGAAGAACTCGCGCCAATTGATTTGTGCTTGTTACACGACCGAGCTCCCACGTAAGCACCCCAAAGTGCTTCAAAATTCCCTCTTTTTCACCAATCATTGCCCGTGATTTCAAATGACGTTCGTACATTGGTGGTAATTGTGGTCACTTGCCGTCTCAACGATCTTCCGATGACACACATCCAAGCAAGAATGAACTCACGTGTTTGCATTAGAGGGCACCACGCTGGCAAATTCAAGGTCCAGAGGAGGGCCTTTGCCGTCCTGGTAGGCGGGGGGGCGGCAGCGTCCAGCAATCGTGCACCCACTAGGTCGTTGGGAGGTGGGAGGACCTACGAGTTTCATGGAGGCAGCAACAAACCATTGGTCGCGGCTCGCCACAAGATCGGAAGGGGGAAGCCAACCACGCGCCCGACTCTTGACACGCCTCCCACGAAACTTGACGGGTGGAACGCGACATACGATTAAGGTGGGGGGAAATGTATTGTTTGTGTATCTCCACGGGCCAAAGTCACGAGGGTTGTTGAAGTCGGAGCAAGATTCCAAAGGGCCGTCGCGCGAGTCTTATTCCACCTTGTCGGCATCTGCATTGGTTGTAGGTGTTGCCGCGTCGCCTTCGGCGCTGGATTCGACCACTGCTTCGCCCTTCTTCTTCCAGTAGTCATCCATATCGCCATCCAGTTTCTTTTGAGCGTGCTCTGAGCTCTTTCCCCAGTACTTGTCCATGTCAGCGTCCAAGTCGTCGGCAGTTGTGGGTTTCTTCTTCTCGCCACGGCTACCTCGACCCTTTCCAAGTCCTCGGCCTTTGCCACGCCCACCTCTTGTGCCGTTGTTGCCGTCCTTTCCATCCCCCTTATTCGCGCCTTTTCTTCCGCCCTTTTTGTACGGCGCCGCTTCTTCCTTGGCCTGGTTCTTGCGCTCTCGCTGCGGCATGCGTGCCATCTTTGGTGATTTTCGTGCTGGCCCCACAGCCCCTGCTTCTAGATTTCAAATATTATCCGGAAAGTCTCTGGGACGACATCCGGATATGAGGTGTATCCGTACGCTATCCGGATACCGAATGTCATCAAGTTCGTGAAACTTCGTCGAAGGATGTCGACCACGACAGTACTTGTGGCGGCGACCCTTGGCAGTGTTGCCTCGTTGTACGCCTTCCGCCATCAGATCAATGCAGCCGCGTCAAGGATCAATGCCATCGTGCGACTGCTTGCCCTTGCCACGTCTTGGATCGTCCGCTATTCTGGAACACCCAGCTCATTGTCCAAGTTGAACACGGTGGAGCAACTGGCGCCGAATGTCATCCGTGTGCTGGGGCTGAACCCTGGCCGCATGACTCTGCAAGGCACGAATACATATATTGTTGGGACAGGAAAGCAGCGCGTGTTAATCGACACGGGGGACGGGTCAAAGGCTTACATGGACCTCCTCGTTGCGACGATGCGTCGCTTCGACATTGACGGGTTCTCGGACATCCTGCTTACCCACGGCCACTTTGACCATGTCGGGGGGTGTTGGGCGCTTCAAACTGCGTTTCCCAACGCGAAAATGTGGAAACTGCTCACGTACTCGTCAACTGGAACGGCGTCAGTGTGCGAATGTTCTGCCCACGTCTCCAACACATTTGTCCAGGACCAATTCCACATGCAAGACTTGCATGTGCTTTGTGTTTTGAACAAGACCATCCAAACGGAAGGCGCTTCCATTGGCGTGCTTCGAACCCCCGGACATACCAACGATCATGTATGCTTCACCCTGTACGACGATGCAACCAATCTGGTCGCCATCTTCACGGGCGACTGCATCGTTGGCGAAGGGACATGCACATTCCAGAACTTGACCGAGTACATGGAATCCTTGGAGTTGCTCAAGTCACAGGCGTCGACTACGCTGTACCCCGGTCACGGTCCAGTTCTTTCGAACGCCATGGATGCCATCGAGGTGTACATCGCCCACCGTCGCAAGCGAGAAGTCGAAATCCTCGCTCACCTCTCGTCGTTGGAGAACGGTGCCATGGCCACACCGGCCCAAATCGTCGCGACATTGTATCCTGGACTCCCTTTCTTCTTGACCATTCCAGCAAAACGCAACGTCCAACTGCACCTGAACAAACTCGAAATGGAACGTCGCGTCGTTCAAATACAACCACGGTCGTACCAATTGGCCAGGTTACCAAGTACTACGTGCCGTGACGCTGGTGGTGCGATTCACGGAGTTTTCACCCTGGAATAATTCGCATTCGTTGCTGTTCGTTGACGGCGCCTTGCAAGGGATGCATGGACAGGACGCGGCTAGCGCCGTGGATGCAACAACTCGGACAAGTGGAGTCCATCGATGGATGGGGGATGACAGAGGGGCGGGGGACTGCGGGGCGGCAAAGCAAGCATGACGCTACGTACATGAACCGTGGAGAATGGTGACGTCTCCACCATAGTATCTGTACCCCCTCCGCTGCCCTTCCAACGCACGTGTCAAATTGAATCTGTCAAGTCCAAACTTGAGATTCCTGGCGCGGGCCAATTATGGACGTGCTATCGATTCCCCACATCGCGAGATGAACCCCGAAACCCCGCGACCCGATCAGTCCGGATACGCTCGCATAATCCGGATAATGAACGCCGCATTGGCCCCCAGGATGCGTGGGATTCTTGGAATCCACTCGATGTTACGAATCTCTCGGTGAAACGGTAAAACGTAGGGTAAATGATTCAACGGCAACCGGTCGGTTAACGCCGTCAATTGACAGGCAATCACAGGATCATCACTGCATGAGGGAGCCCGCCGTAGCAATACATGTCAGTCCATGGTGCAGTCTGTTGGCCTCAGCCCGCATGTTCTGGATTTCAACGTCCAGAGCTGGGAGAGCGGGCCGGTATCCCGTCTGCACGTTGGAATGCGTTTCCACGAGTGTTGACAACGTAGCCTCGTTGCCGGCCATTACCCTTACGTTTTACCTTTTTACCGGGTATCGTCTGAGTTCATGCAACCGTATGACACTCGGTGGCGCGTGACGCCACGGACGTGCGCATGGACAGTTGACTTTCAGCTTTATGACGATGCAGTGGACGGCTGCGATGACGATTGCGCTACTGGTGTCAGTGTCAATCGCCTACGAATGCTCCGCCATAGAGGAAGACATGGACTACGACGGCTATGACATTCGCTCGACGACCCAAGTTCGAGCGGAAGACTGTTGCAAGGACTGCTTTGACACAAATGCTTGCGTCCTGCTTGTGTGGACGAATGGAACGTGCTGGTTGAAGAGTTCGACGTCAGGCAAGCCATCTCGAGCGTTTGGCAAGCGCGTGGGCTATGTCCACCGCTCCGACCAGTGCGGCCCTATCTTGGACAACACAGACTACACATACTACTACTCGGTCGACCTGGGGTCGACGTTTCAATCGCGGGCCGAAGCATGTTGTAGCGATTGCGCCAACTGGTATGGATGCGCAGCATGGGTGTGGTACAACGACTCGGTGTGGATGAAGAATGGCGTGGCCGGGACGGGCACGTGCTACTTGAAGTCGTTGGACGCCGCCATGTCCAATCGCTCCAAAACGGCTAGGCCCGGCCGTCGGGCAGCCGAGTTATTGCACCCCTTGACGACACGCCCCTCCATAACCTTTCCATCGCGCACCTCAGACAGCTCGTCGGGCGTGCCGACGACTATCTTGATCGCGCTGGGATTCGGGGTATTTGTAGCATGCATGGCATGGTGCTACAAGTACTGCCCTTCGGAAAACACGCCGCCTGCTACCCCTAATTTCGTGCATGCCGACTTCATCGAGTACGGGCGCTCCCACTCGCCCCCTCGCGACACTCACGACGGCCTATTCGTTGTAGGATAGGACGGCGCCGCCAAGACTTGGATGGCAAGTACGTTATTTTGTTCTCTCTCGGCGCGTACTGCAACCTTCTCGTAGATCGGAGCACCTCTGGCGATGCAACATTTGCGCCTTTGAGAACGCGTCCGACAAAGATGGGTGCCGTCTCTGTGAAACCACGCGCGGCATCGCGTTCGAGTCACACGACCAGCTCAATGCAGTGCAGCACAGTGCGTGGTACGATCGCCGCCCTTCTCCGACCTGGGCTCCTTCCTCTTGACGCACGTGGCGCTGGGAGCGTAGGGCTCGCAACGCGTGGAGCCGGGTGCTCAACAAGTACGACCAACGACCCATGTGGACGCAGCGGTCGAGCCACGTCTTTCACGACAATACCACGTTTTACGTGATTGGCGCCGCCGTCCAGCCAGCCCACGAGGATGGCGCGGTCATGAACATGGAGAGTACCTCGGATCGCTGTGACCGGCGTCAGGTGGCGCTGACGTGGCAGCGATTGACGCGAGAATGCGCCTCCGTGGCAGTCGACGGGTCGGTGCTCCCGTTGACGTGGTTTAATGAGCCCGACGAGTCGGGCAGCCCCCGAGCGATTCCGTTCCAAGAAAAGTTAGCGACCATGTTGATCTATTTCACACACACGGTCATGACAACGACAAAATTCAATCTCCATCGAGACGCGCTCTGGACCGAGTCACTGGAAGCGCTGCTGCTGATCCGACCAGAAAGCTTCGCCTCCAAGACCAAAATCAAGTTTCTCGGCGAAGACGGCGTCGACGCGGGCGGCATCCAACGCGAGTGGTACTCGCTCATGGCGCACGCGTTCCTGGACCACGAGTTGTTTGTCGTCCACGCGAATCGCATGCTTGGCTTGAACCCGCTGGTTGCGGACCCGACCCACTTTCTCGCGCTCGGGCGGTTCCTGGCGCGGGCGATCATCGATGGACAAGTCCTGCCGCTGTCGCTGACGGCGCCGCTGTTCAAGGCGCTGCTTGGAACCCCGCTATCGATCCACGATGTCCGGTACATTGACGAGATGACGTACAAGTCGCTGTTGTTCGTGCGCGACACCGACTGCATCGAGGCACTTGATTTGGACTTTACGTGGACGCTGCCGGATGGCCGCAGTGTCGAGCTCGTCGCCGGAGGCGCCGACGTTGCCGTCACAAGTGCCAACCAAGCCGAGTACGTGGCGTGCTTGGTGCGGTACTGGCTGTTTGATTCGGTGCGGACGCCGCTCGAGCACGTCGTTCGGGGGTTTTATGACGTCGTCGACCCCGTCGTCATTGCAAACTTTGACTACAAGGAGCTCGAGCTCGTCCTGTGCGGCACGACCGACATCAATGTGGTCGAGTGGCAGTTCGAAACGGTGGTGACCGCCAACTTGACTGCAAGTCCGGCGCTGGCATGGTTCTGGGACGTGGTCGAGCGGGACATGCACCAGCACGACCGCGCCAAGCTCTTGCAGTTTACGACGGGGAGCGCCCGCGTCCCGCTGCAAGGGTTCAAGGCCCTCACCGGCCACGACGGCAACCTGTGTCCGTTCACGTTGCGGGGCGTGCCGTACACAAAGGGAGCAATGCCCAAAGTCCAGACGTGCTTCAATCGGATCCTCCTGCCGCTGTACCCATCTCGCAAACTCATGCGGGAAGCGCTCTTCGTCCTGGTCAACATGGAGATTCAGGACTTTACCATGCAATAATTGCATTATCGATCGGTCGACTCGATCGTGCAACTGAAAAAATGAACCGCGTTGAGTTTTGGAGGAGTTTGGCGGCATGGGTCGCGTCGACGTGCCGAGCTAGGGACCGTGCCCGACGGCGTGGCGAAGCGACTGCTTGCACAGGCATCGCCACACACCGGACGCCCTGGAATTGCACACGATCCGAGAGCGTCACGATTGGAATCGACGGCGATTTTGACCCCCTCCAACGATCTTGGCCGATCGGCGCATCTGGTACGTCCACAACGTGCAGTGGAAGGGAGGGGCTGCTGGCGCATGAAGAACGAGACATCGTTGTGATGGAATGTTATCGTTCGTTTGGAATATCGATCAGGTCATCCAGCAACGCAATCAAGTCGTGCTGGTCCCCGATGCGAAGGTGAGTTGTGCATAGCCCTTGGGCCTTGCGCAGCCGCTTGCACCCGGCTCGGGAGCACTCCAACTCGCGACGATGACTTTCGCAGAAGCCACCGCCACGATCTTTTCGGGGGCATCCAGACGCATGCTGGCAGAGATGGTACCCTCCATGCGCAGCGCAGAGGCCCAGCCGCTGGGCGCCTTTGGAGCACCCCGGCGCGCCGCACCGCTTGCCGCCACCGTGATATCGACACCGACCGTTCGTTTGGCTGCTCTTTTTGCAGCCTTCGACCTGGCAGCGCGACCCGCCGCCATGGGCCTTGCAATACCCTCCAACTTGAGCGGCTTTGGCGCAGTTGGGGTGTAAGCAGCTCTTGCCTCCACCATGGCTGACACAATACTCACGTCCGACTGCAGAGTTCTGGCACTCGGGGATGCGACACAATCTTCCACCGCCATGCTGCTTGCACACTCCTCGGGATCGCACGCGTTGGTCGCACCCGTCGACTGCGCACTTGGGGCGGCGGGGCTTGGGTGGCCGATTCGATAGTCGTGTGGGTTGCCCGTTCAATGGTGTTGCCGAGGGTGGCGCAGCGGATGGGGGCGCCAGCACCGGTGCGAGAGGAACGGGGACCGCCATGAGTTGTTCAAAGAAGAATGGTGGCAAGTCAATGTCGAAGAGTTTGTCCGGAATGTCCAGCCAGTTGATGTCTGTCTCGGATTCTCCGTCGTGAACCAGGCATGCTGTAAGTGGCGGCGGCGCCGTCGTGGCTGGTGAGACGCTTCGTAGCGGCGCAAGAAGAGGTTCATGCTTGAGCTGCACCATGGCCGAGATAATGAAAGAATGATACAGGCAAGTGCATGCCGACGCCGCCGCGGGGACAAGGATGTAAAGGTGGTCGAGGCACACCACATCTACCAGTACACGTACAACTTTACAGAACTGCAAAAAGCGCACACGACGAGAGTTCGATGCATACAATGTCGAGAGTTAAACTTTAGAGGGCTTCCGCAGGAATTGCCGCTTTTCGTTGGGGTCGATGACAAACTTGAGGCGCTTCGTCGCGGACCCGGCATACACACATGTTGCCGCAGCGGCATCCGTGGTGGACTCGGACAACGGCGGCATGTCGTAGTAAAGGTCCGTCCCAAGAGCATCCTCGTACGTGCCATACAGAACATACTCTCCAATGCGTAAAATGGGTCGGTCGCTGTCAAGGTTCTCGATCTCCAATGCGTCATGCTTGTCCAAGATAGGATAATCCGCGAAGTCCGTGAGCTCCACTGATATGTAGACCGAGTCTTCCACATCACCGTCGTCGTCCTGGCCGTTGCTTTCATTCGCCTGCTTGCCTTCGCTCGTTTGGATTCTTCGTCCGGCGGTGGTTCCGCCGCCGCCTCGGCCAGCGCACGCTTCTTGCCCATGTTTGCTTGGTGGGTTGAACCGGCATCGTACATCATAATGTACGACATGAACGTGCAACGTACAAAATGTAATCGTACATTATGCCTCAAAACAGATCCATCTTCTTCTTCCGAAAGCAGTCGTCCGCGAGCGCGGCGCCGTCCGTCTTGATCGTGAATGACCGCGTGGACACCGGCAGGAACGCTTTCTTGCCCGAGTTGTACCGAAAGAACTGCTTAACCATGGCTGGCTGAAGCTGCGCCGGCCCCTGGCCGTAGATCTTATGCACGTACTCCTTCTCGAGCGCATACAATCCTTTGAACGTCATCTTCATCTCTTGAACGCTGCCTTTGAACGTCACAACAAAGTTGTCGGCGGTATGGTCGAGAAGAGCTTGCACAACTCGCGCTCGCTCGGCATCGCACGCTGTACCGGCCAACAGATTGGTCTCAAGGGCGTTTTGAATCAGCTGACGGTTCGACGTTGGTTTGAGGAACTGACCGACGACCGGCTTGGCATTCGTTGCAGACGGTCCGACAGAAAGAGGACCTTGTGGTGGTGACGGCTCGACGTCTTTTGATGGTTTCCCCGCCGCGAAGTCCTTGCGATCTTGCAGCTGCTTGAGTTTTTTCTCGCGAAGCTCCATCAACCTGGCCGCGCGATCCTTTGGTGTGTCCACAACACGTACAAACATGGATTGTGGTTTCGGTGGCGGACTAGGTGGCGGCGTCGGTGGCGGCGAATTTTCCTCGTGCGGGACGACCAGTGTAGTTGTGAGTGGAGACGGTGTAGTTGTGAGTGGAGACGGTGGTCGTCGTTGAGTTGGCGGTATCGCCGACGGCACCGCCCACTTGTCGCCCTCATTTTCAACCCGAGGAATTGTTTCGACTGCTTGGTCGTGACCGCCACGGGATTCGAATCGATCGTGACTATTGCCGGGTCGAGGAGAAGATGGAATGGCTTGACCCGACCGCCAAGGATCGGACACTGAGTTGACGCGTTGCTCGTGCTGCTGTTGCTGAGACCGCAAGTAAATATCCATGGCCGTGGGTGGTTTTACGACTGAAGAAATGCCCTTGGCGGCGCCGCGGGCACACTCCTGGACGGTGTTGGGTGGACGTTCAAGAGGCGGGGCTCGACCGGTGGATCGAGTTGACGACATCCACGGGTGATCGCGCATGAATGTTGGCATGTACGCTGTCGGCGAATCGGGGCGTGGTGTCGAGGATGCAGTTGTCGCCGCAGATATCAATGGCTGTTGTTGTTCGTTGGCAAACGCCTCCGGTGGTGGAGCTCGAGGGTTTGCCTTTGGGGGTGACCGAGGGGGCATCGGTGGAGCTGGTGCCTTGTGGCGTGAAGATGTGTGCCCAATGGAGGGTGCAGGAGTCGTTGGGGCAAGCGACGCTTTCACTCGAACCTCTGCCGGAACGACTTCTCGACTGCTCCACGTAGCGCGATGGGCCGCTGTGTCCGCGAAGTCATCCAAAGAGTCGAGAGAATCCCTTTCGCAGGTGGATGTCGAGCTCTCTGGGGAACCTTGCGCATGGATGACGACATCCCGATGCCGCGCTGGGGGTGATCTGTCCTTGCGGTCGTGCCGTGCTGCAGGGCTTCCTCGAGGCGACAGAGTGGGGGCGCTACTGGCGCCGCCAACCTTTCTGACGCTCCTGTACGGTTGTTCCGCTGGTTTGGAAGGCGTCTGGATGGAAAGTTGCAGCTGGTCACAAGGCTTGGGCTGCGTCGGTACAACTAGTTCACTGGAATCGACCTGCGCTCGCCACTTTGCACTCGAAGCTGTGTGGGCAGGTTGTGCTGGCTGCGACGACAATGGAGCATCGTGCGCTGGTCCGAGGACTTGGACCAACCGAGGGTCGTGAGCGTTTTCGACGGAGAGGCGCATCGAGGAAAGGTCTGCGGTTGCATTGGGGATCTCGGAGATCATCCAAGGGCCTGACGTACAATGGGCGACGGCTCCTGTGTCCACAGAGTCGCTAGGGTCGGACGTCGTCCTTTCGGCTGCACCGGCGCATTCGCCCCGTGCGCATGGACTTTCAACGTCCGCTTCGGTTGTGACTTGGATGCCGTTGAAGGAAACCTGCCGGACGTGGCTGCTGGAACGTCCCGGTGACTGCCTGACCAACAGCGATCGGTCCGAGTCCACAGGAGAAGTGCCTCCTTCTGCTCCAACCTCAAATGGTTCAGGAAATTGTGCGAGTGCGAGCGATGGATTCTGTGGTGTTGACAGCCCGTCGTGCAGAGTGGAGAGCTGCTGACACCAGCTAGGCGAACTCGTCGTCGACGCTTCGTGGCGTGATTCACCCTGGGCTGCGTCAGTGTGCTGCGCTCGATTCCGCGGCGTCGGTGGTGGCATCGTGCTGTGCCCAGTGTATGGCGTCGCTGACGTTGGGACTTGGTCAACACGGGCTAGGACTGGATTTGAGCCCACGTCGTCGTCCGGCACTCGTTCTCTCGCCACGTGAAGCGAGTTCGTGTCCAGGTGGGTGGAGCTGTCTTTGCTGGCCGTTGCTCGACGATGTTGCGGCACGGGCGACGGAATCGTCGACTTGTCCTGGCTGCCTTGATGGCACAACCTTTGTCGGCCATCTCGGGACCGAGGCGTCGACGCAAATTCACACAAACAAAAGGCTGGTGGGACATGCAGAGTCCAACTATCGGCAGCGCTCTGGCTGCAGACACTCGCCGCACGGGGCCGCCCGCCGCGGCGCTCGACTCGCCTCGCGTGATCTTCCAGCTGCCACCACACGCCCTACGCCCACCCCACGCGACTGTAAACCGAAACACAACCACGTTGAGGCATTCAGTTGATCGTTACCTCGCCCAGCTTGGACTTGTACGAAGCTGGAATAGTGGCGAGCAACGCCGCGTGGGACACAACTTTCAGCGCAGGAAGGTGATAACGAACGGCATGGCGGAGCGGAGACGTCGCAGTGGCAATCAGCACTGGCTTTGGCGGGGAGGCGGCGGGTGGAGACGAATGGACAGAGTTGTCCCGAGTGTGGTGCGAGTTGGAATCGCCGACTTGGGTGGCTGCACTCAATGGACTCGGTAATGCTGCGGCACAGTCCTTGAGCGCATTCGTGCGCAGCGGAGACAATGACGGCCGACCACAGACCGTCGACTCGGGGTCTGGTAGAACAAAGCTCGACCGAGTTGGATCGCTTGCGTGGGTCGATGGAGCAGTACGATTCTGTAAAGCCTCGACGGAAGGACTCAGAGCGGCAGGACACTGCTCGGGCGTCAGCTTCAATGGGGTCGCTGCACGTCCATGTACGTCTGGAGCGATGGCAATTCGACCGGTCGAATCGATGTGCTGCGGGTCTACCGACGGTCGTAGGGAGCGTTGCAACGAGAGATCCGCCGAAAGCAGCGCAGATCGCGCCGGGGATTCCGCTGGTTGGTGGTGGTGGTCCTGGTTGTCTTTATGGCCGTGCTTCAACTGGACGCTTTTCATCGGACTGTGTACTTCGACAGGCGTTGGCGTCGTGGTGGGTGGTCGCCCCAGCTTGGGCAATGACGATGGCACAACGTCGTCATCTTGGTTGCTTGGGTGCCCTGTCCATCGATTGCATTCCGGCACGGCTAGCGTCAAGTCGGGGGCGGGGCAATTCTGCGCGATTTCGCCAACGGGACGAGAGATGTCCTTGTGGACACCTTGGTCTGGCAGTGCTATCGTCGCGATGGTATCGCGTACTGGATGGTGTCCCGGCGGCGTGGAAAACAGCACACTCAACGTGTACGCCATGTCGTCGCCACTGCCTGTTTCGTCCACGACCTTTTCCAGCAACTCGTCCATGCCTTTCACGACTTTGATTTTCCCGGGGCAGACATACAGCAGGATCTTTCGGTCGATCTTGGCGACGACCATGGCCTTGGTGGCAGTGCAAACACACATCGCGCTCGGTTGACCGAGCAGCCGCCGGTCGAGCTCGAAGAGGTCGGTGAGAAGTGTTTCATTGATCGTGCCTTCTAGCTCCCACGTGGCCCCGCCATGGCGCACGTGGAGGTCGGCAACGTCCCCAACATCGTGCATACATGTCAGCGTGCTGGTGAGCCCTCGGTGATGCGCCTACAGATGCAATCATGCACAGTCAGCTACACGTTTGGAATGAGTGCGCCACCACAGCCACACGGCTACCCAACCGTGCGAGACACGAATTGACGAGGTCCGAGAGATGTACACTGCATGTACCTCGACGACCATGGCCTGGAGCTTGTCCTTCCGAAGGAGATCGACGGTGTTGCCGCAGCGGATCACGGACGCCGCAAACGAGGCGCACGCGCCAAGCTCACACGCCCTCGTCCATGGCGGAGCCCCTCCGCCTTTGGACGACGGCTTGTGCATGCTGCACTGTGTGTGAGAGAAAATCGCTCGTTGGTCGTGGATGGGAACTGTGCACACCCGTAGCCGTTACATATCGTTACCAGTTACACATTGGCGTTACACCTTGCCCCGCCATCGGTGTCGCCATGCCTGGACCTTTTGCTTCCAGAAGAGCTTGAACGAACCCTTGGTGCTGGGACCGACAGACGACTGGGATAGCGCGGTGTGAGTTGATCGATGGAGCGGGACTGCGAGCAGCTTCTCGTCGAGTTGAAGCGAGTCCATGTCGGCCGGAATGACAGGGGGTACTGGCTTTCCCGGCGAATTGAACGCTTGACTTGGTGGAGATTTCTTGAGTCGAATGTGGCTGCCTTGGTACTTGTGCGGCTCATGCACGTTTCCTGCCGTGTCCGACTTGGGCGAGTCGACAACGACGCGGCTGTCGTTGTCCAGAGATACAGTCGAGAACGACGTTGTGTCGAAGTCGTCGTCCACGAACGGCTCAATGAGCGGATGGGCTAGGACTTGGTGGCATTGCAACCGTTCGCGTGGATTCACGTGAAGCAGTTTGGCCAGCAAATTTTGCAGCTCGACACTCAAGTACCCAACGCTGTGCGTTCGCAGCAAACAAGCCACGCCGACACGAGCGTGCACGTTGTAGAACGGATCGTGCATTGAGGCTTCGTGAAAGGGATAATGCCCCACGACCATCGTGAAGAGAGCTACCCCAAGAGACCACATATCTGCTTGGCTGGGCGAGTACTCCTCGCCGGCGAGGACTTCGGGGGCCATGTACAGGAGTTTACCCACCGGGCTCGTCTGGACGGTGTGGACGTCGCACGCGAGGCCAAAGTCGCACAGCTTGGCGCGGTAGTTCCCGTCCAAGAGGATGTTTTCCAGCGAAATGTCCCGATGGGCGATGTGCAGGTGGTGTAAAAAGTCGATGGCTTGACCGATTTGAGCGACGTATCGCAACGCGACCATTTCCGGGAATTGCTTGGCTTCCGACAGCGTCGTGAGGAGCTCACCGTGGGGACAGTAGTCGAACACCATGGCTAAAATCGGTTGGGGCACTTTGGACGTAGCGTCAAGATGGTCGTAGGTGAAGTCGTGGCGAAGGCGGCAGATGTGCGGGTGGCCTCCTGCAAGCTGGACGCGATGGTTCACCTCGAGCTCAAAGCGAACGTCTTCATGCAATACCGCGTTCGTGTTGACGCCCGAGAGGCGCTGGACTGCTCGGTGCATGTGAATCTTCTTGACAGCAACGATATCAAACGTGGCAGAGTCGCGACAGAGGAGAACTTCGCCGTAGATGGCATCCGCCATGCGCTTGAGGACGGGATACTGATCCATTGCAACCACCAAGCTCGTCGAGATCTAGCCACGGTTGTCGTCCAAGGTCGCGACGTGGGAACGTTTGGCGGCTCGAGTCCGTGTGCGAGGACGCTCGGGCACGTGGCAGCAGCCGTCTTTCTCTTGTTCGATCGAGTCGAACCGACGCCAAGATCGCAGTTGCCGAACGTTTAATATGACGTTTGTAAGAAGCTGTTTTGCATACAAATATTTGTGTATTTTCGACTACCTTGGCATGACTCTTTGTCAGCATTGCCATACACAAACAAGGATATTGCTCAACTATATAAAGTATATAGAATGCAATAGTGGCATCTTAGAAAGGACCGTTCAACAGGGTGGCGGTGGCCAGAAGAAAACTGAACATGGTGGTGCACCTGGACGGACACGAGCGACGCCGCCGAGCAAGCGGCGCGGCCATCGCGGATTTTGTGTAGCGTAGGCTGCTGCCGTCCGCGAGTCCAGGAACGTCAGGGTACGATGCTGAGGTTGGTGACGCAACCAGGACAGCTGTCCGTCTACAGAGTCGTTCGTTCGTAAATATATAATTCTATGACAGGTTGGATGAAGCAGCGCCAGCATCTTCGAGGCTCCATCCGTCGACTAGGTACGCTTTGCCTTGTTGGTTCCATTAGGCCATGGACGGGGCATGCACACCCACGGAAGTGGGATGCGCGGGGCCATAGTACCTCCGAATCCCCGCGACAACAGGCGTCGTCGGCCCGTCGTCGTCGTCGTCATATTCGTGGGCAGGTTTATAGGATGCGAGCGGCATGAATGTCGAGGCGGCCGTGGCTTCGGCAATCACGGTCGCTCGCGTCAACCACCTCATGCGGCGGACCCGCATGTACGCGACGCCAGCGATGCACACCAACAGCAGCAGCACGGGGTAGATGGTCGACGGTCCAAACGACGATTTCGACGCCACGTCAAAGTTCATGAGTTTCGTGCATCGTGGGCCGCCGTAGCCCTTGACGCACTCGCATCGGCGGTTGCTGCAGCGTCCCGTCGGCGGCGCCATCGCGTTGTCCATCGTGCAATCGTCGTCCTTGTTGCACGTTGCGCGGCCAGCGACGGGCACCATCGGGTTCCGATCGTCCGTGTACCACGTGAGATGGCCGTCGATCCACTCCTTGGTCGGGTGCGTGGGAGGGTCGCATCCGATCGCCATCGAGCTCTTGTCTTGGTAGACGCGGATGTAGTCGATCTCCATGTACATGGGGAACGAGTCGCAAATGTTGTTGGACTGATTGTACGCCCACGAATGGCGCGGCGGATGCGTGGCATTGCCGCGGCACGGCCCGATGTCAATGTTGGGCGGAGTCGCGCCTAGACAACACTCCCGGTCAAAATCCCACCAAACGACTACGATGACGACGCACCCCATGCTTTGGCGAGGGCGACGTTCAAGATGACGTACATGGGCTCCTCGACCATGACCTTGACGGGGTTTTTGGACGCATTCGACCCCGCGGGCCGTTGCGGCGGACTCGTCAAAGACGCCGCCGGGATCTCGAACAGAGGCGACCCGTCCAAGCTCCATCGAATGTACCCGTCGTTTCTCGTCTTGCTGCCGATCACCCTACCGATCCCGTCACTGCCTCATGTCATGGATGGTCACACACCACTCGACTTGGTAAATGTAAAACTCGGTGTACGCTTCGTGGCCAACGTCCCAGTTGGC
>NW_008580160.1:1141904-1150127 GCF_000520115.1 Aphanomyces invadans
TTGTCGAGAAAGCCCAAGTCCGCATGGACGTCGCGCGCGGCGCTCATTTGGTCCTTGTCAAACACATTCTTGTACAGGTTTCCGATTCGCAAAAAGTTGTACACCTACGTGCAGCGCTGTGAGCTCGTGCGCCGCGTCGGTGCAGATGGGCACGCCATGCTGCACGTACTTGGTTGTAATCTTGCTTGTCCTGGTCCATGGGGCGGCACCGGTTATTGGCAGCGTACTTGAGCCCTTGGTACCAACTCTTGTGCCCTCTCGACGCAAACTCACTCGTGGGGGTGTCGACCATGTTGGCCCCGGGCGTTTTGCACCCTTTGCCGTACACGCAATACTTGTTCAGGCCCCACGGTTCTTCGTCGGGTCCGCCTTTTACCACAGGTTTGCGGCGGTAGTTGTCTGGCATCCCCGGCGCAACTTGAATCGACGACGAGATCGCTGCGCCGCCGCCTTCCAGAACATCGATCTCCGGCGCGCCGCGGCCTTGGTTCGGGTTCAGGCCGTAGCCGGGGGTCGCGTTGCATGCAGAGATGAGTTGGTTGGATGCCAGGTCGGGGAGATCTTTGTCGCAAGCGTCATACGACCAAGGCCACATGCGCGTGGTGGAGGCCGAGAAGAGCGCCCGCCCCAGGTTGCCCATGAGCCAAATGCCAGGCCACGTTGGATAGTACGCGCCGTCGATGATGCGATCCTGAGGCGTCACTGCACGCTTCACTTTGGTCTTGGGGTCCTCGTACTCGCCAACGGCGTTCGGGTTCATCGTGACGCTCTTGTGCTCGGCGTCCGGCACGTTGTTGATGGCACCGGGCAGCTTGGCCGACACTTCGATGAGCCCGCCCTGCATGCAAAACTTGTTCCACGACTGCATCATGCCGGCTTTGTAATGCTACGCCCGTCATGGTTAACGTGGACATCGGCCCGATCATGGTATCGCACCCACCAGCGTTCGTGTTTCAAAGCCAGGCACTTCAAGCCACTGGTTGTAATATGTAACCACGGTCGGTCCTTCCTCGACCTTGTTGATGAGCTTGCCATTCTTTGTGTACACGTTGGACGAGTTGTACATCTCGAGCGCGGCGTTGACGCCGTCGGGGATGTCGAGAGCTGTCCAGAGGTGATCCTCGCCCGGTCGAAAGGACCTTCCTTCGATTTGGAATTCGTCACTCATGACGAGATCCCACGTCGCCCCGCGGGACGTACGAATCTTCCTCGCGGACGCGGGGGTATCGACGTCTACCCACATGCTAACACCGGACTTTGTGGGAAAGCTGTCGTAGTCGTAGTCAATGCTGTGAGCTGCATGGACCAGCACCGCAAGGCCGACGGCGCAGCAGCAGCTTCGGCGTCGTGGTGGCGTCATCGCCGATATGAAATGTTTGGCGTTCACCTAACCAAATCTATCGGTGCTGTGGTGTACCTATCCGGATACGAGATTGATATGCAATACAATCCCAAAATTGCGCAAAATATTCACCCAATATTGGGGATTTCGACGGATTTGGGGTGCATATCACCTGCACGACGTTTCGAGTTATTCGGATATATCTGACCACAATGGATCATGGCACACACCCCGTTTCGCCCACACGCACGTTCGAATGGCCACATCATAACACATGCACTATACGAGTACGAGATCGATCTCTCATCCAGGCGAAGTGTGCCTGCTTGCCTGGCAACACATAATGCTGTTTATTTCTGTGGATCTCGAACACAGTCGGGTCCCACTTACGGGGCCGAGTTTACGAATTTAGCCAACCACTGTCGAGCACCCCAAGTTGACGGCACTGGATTGGCTATTACAAATTATTTATAGCCAATCAAACACTCCACAAAGTGACCTTTCGAGATATCCAATCACATTCATGGAAAAAGATCTTTCATGTTTGAGAAGGGGTCTCCTTGGGCAATGTGTTCCCCGGCGTGTAGTACCGGCGTGTGACGCCGACGGCATGCGCTTGAATGTCGCCGTCCTGTTCCTTTGGATGGCGCGTCGTTTCGACCATATCCTTGGCTGCTGTCACTCGACGCCTTCGAATGACTGCTGTGAGGGCGATTAGAGCCACGACGACACTGGCCAACACGACAGGGTACACAAACTGCGGGCCGAAGTACGCGTCGCCGTCCACATTCAGCGTTTTCGCGCCAAGGAATTTGGTGCATCGTGGGCCTAGAGTTGTCAAGGCATGCGTGGTTAAGCCATTCGGTCGCTAGTTTCAATTTGTAGGACATCCAACGCACCGCCGTAGCCTTTGACACACTCGCACCGCCGGTTGCTGCAGCGGCCGGTTGGAGTCATGGAACCCATGGATAGACAGTCTTCATGGGAATTGCACGTGGCGCCGCCATCGACGCGAATCATCGGGTTCTTGGCGTCCGTGTACCACTTGAGATGGCCGTCGATCCACTGCTTGGTCGGGTGCGTGGGGGGGTCGCATCCGATGAACATGGAGCTCTTGTCTTGGTAGATGCGGATGTAGTCGATCTCCATGTACATGGGGAACGAGTCGCAGATGCTCATCGTTCGGTTGTATTGGTACGTGCCAAGAGGGTCGTGGTGGGTTGAGTTGCCTCTGCACGCACCGACGTCGACGTTGGGTGGGGTTGCACCTAGGTGCACGACACCGTGGCTTGTTAGGCATGTCCATGCACGCTTGCATGCACGCGTACCCCATGCTTTCGCGAGCGCAACGTTGAAGATGATGTACAGAGGCTCTTCAATCATGAGTTTCCTGGGGTTGTAGACTTTTCCAGTCGGGTCCTGCGGCGGGTCCGTGATGGCGGCGGCGGGAATCTCGAACAAAGGCGAATCCATCAGACTCCACCGCACGTACCCCGATGGCCCCATGACCCTATCGATCGCGCATCAGCCAACGTCCACAAGCACCCAAGATGCGAGTTCCGTGTACCACTCGACTTGGTAAATGTAAAACGTCGTGTACGCTTCGTGGCCAATGTCCCAGTTGGCTGAAATCGCATCCATTTGGTACTCAAACTTGTCCATTTGGTTGGTGTCGGCGACGCCGTCCTTGCGCGGCGCCTCGCACTTGGGGTTCTTCGAGTCGGGGTCACACAAGTACGCTCCGATGTACCCGTTGGCGACGGGAAAGCACCGGCCGTCCGTGTTGATGCCCCAGTGGAGAGGCCCCTTGCCGTCGATGAGGCCCAGGTCCGCATGGACGTCCTTGGCTGCACTCATTTGCGTCTTGACGTACGAATTATTGGTGATCAGCAACGGGTTGGCTTGGGCCATGTACACCTATGCAGCCAAAACCATTCGCATGTCATGTGGACGTCTCGGCAGCGGTCAGCGCACTGTTTATACCTGGTCAAACTGTTGAATGTCGGCAGGGATGGGTGGACATCGTTTGTTCGACGCGTACCGGAGGCCTTGGTACCAGCTTTTGTGGTTGCGCTCGGCGAACGCGGACGTTGGCGCGTCGGCGATGTTGGCCCCGGGGGTGGTACATCCTTTCCCATACACACAATACTTGTTGTCGGCTGTCAGGTTGACTGGTTTTCGCCGGAACGAGTCGGGCATGCCGGGGGCGATTTGAATCGACGACGAGATGGCCGCGCCGCCGCCTTCGAGGATGTCGATTTCTGGCGCGCCACGGCCTTGGTTCGGATTCAAACCGTAGCCCGGATTGGCATTGCAAGCAGAGATTGCTTGATGGGGAGACAAGTCGGCGACGCACTCGTTGTACGTCCAAGGCCACATGCGCGTGGTCGAGGCCGAGAAGAGCGCGCGGCCCAAATTCCCCATAAGCCAAATGCCAGGCCATGTCGGGTAGTACGCGCCGTCCTTGATGCGGTCCTGCGGTGTGAGTTTCGTTCGGACGCCGTCCTTCCAGAACTCGCCGATCGCGTTCGGGTTGATGGTCACGCTTTTATGTTCGGCGTCTGGCACGGTGTTGATGGCCCCGGGCAGCTTGGCGGCGACCTCGATGAGCCCTCCCTGGATACAAAACTTGTTCCACGACTGCATCATGCCCGCTGTGTAGTGCTACGAATCCAAATTGATCACCCACCGTTTGCCGGACCTCGCTGGCACGTACGAGGGTCGCTGTTTCCATCGCTGGCACTTCGAGCCACTGGTTAAAGTACGTCACGTTCGTCGGTCCTTCCTCGACTTTGTTGATCAGCTTGCCGTTCTTCGTGTACACGTTGGACGAGTTGTACAACTCGAGCGCAGCGTTGACGCCATCCGGGATGTCGAGAGCTGTCCAGAGATGATCCTGGCCCGCTTTGAACGTTCGCCCTTCAATCTCAAACTCGTCGCTCATCACAAGCTGCCACGTTTCACCGCGGGACGACACCTTGGTCCTTGCATCCGACGGCGTGTCCACGTCGACCCAGACGCCGACGCCCGACAGCGCAGGGTATCCCTCGTAGTCGTAGTCGCGGGCCACAGCCGTGGCAGGCAGCAGAGCGAACGCTGCAATGGCGACGCGAGTGGTCGCCATGGTTGCGGCGATCTCGCCTGCCTCTCGAAGAATGGCTGGGCGCTAGTACCAGCATTACTTCGCATGCTCCGCCTGGAAACCACCAAGCCGACGGCACCAACTGGTCACATTCTTACAACCCGATCGCATCGTCTGGGTATTGATGCACCGCCTGACGATCTTGGCCGCAATGCCATTGGCTGAAATGGATGGGTTTTATCACGCTAAAAGAATGGATTGGCTAATGGATCCACACCCCCACCGTGTCGTACGTAGCCCATGAAGATGACACCGTGGATAACCCTTCTTTGAAGTCATCCATGGGAAGTACCAGTTTGTAATGTGCCAACGTTGGATATGTTTCACGTGGGGAGGACGGCAGGCCATCTTTGACGCTTGTTTTGTGGCTCCCATGCTTCGTACGTTGTGCTTTGGGTGTTCTTGAACGAAGGCCCGAGCTCGTATTCGTGCGGGCCGTTCAGATTCCGCAGGGGGGAGTGGAGACGGTCATGGCAGATACCCTCCCCGTAAGCTCGGGATCGACACCACAACCTGTGCAGCACTCCCCGATGCGCTACCAACTGAGCTAACCCGCCCCCCCTCGGAGAATGGCTTTGGGCTGAACAACCTGGCGGCGGCGACATGCGGTCGTCGTGCCGGTTCTGTGGGACCGGGATGGAAATGAAAGCGCTCTCGTAAAGAAAGTTGGTGGAATCGCAGCATGCAGCTCTACTTCGTCATGGCAACAGCGCTACACCGTTCGCTGCAGATCAACGGTGCTCAAGCCAACAAACTTGAGAAGGTGGATGGAATTGTTGCGCAGTCGCAAGTCCTTTCGCCGCATTCTTGCGCAGGAGCTGCGAAGGGACATGCAGGAGGTGGCGCGATCCCATTATGCTTGGCCATCGATGTACGAGAACGTAGGATAGCATTCGCCACCGCAGCGAAGGTGAAGTTGGGCTGCCCCCACACGAACGAGCTGGTCGGGTGTATCGCCTTTGGACGGGCGGGGCAGGGACTTCGGCGCAGGATCCGTCGACGCCAACCCCCCCCAAGGCAATGAAGTTTTCCCGTGGGCGTCAACATTATCTGCCCGCCGTGGCGACCCTAAATCCTTGACAGTTGGGCCCTGCGCAGCTGTCCATCAACCGAGCTAGCCCTTGCTCATCCAGAGCTGCTCGACGCTTGGAGTGGCGAATGGTCCAGCCTGTCGTGGAGTCTGGGCCTGGGTGGTTGGTTGGCTTCAGAAGCTGCTCCCATGCGCACCTCTCAAGCAAGTGTCGGTCAACCAAGAACGACATGTCGCCCGTCGATCGATCGCATCGCGGGAACTCGCTGGTCGGTGGTACACTGATTCAGGGAAAGCGAACGTGTCCATTGCGAACGGTTTTGAGTTCGCTAATGCCACACGGTGTGCAGGCAGTCGATTTCATTCGCAGCAATGCACGCCTTGGCCAGTTTGGCCGACCTAGCACGCACCGCCGTACGTCGCAACCAAAGACGGTCAGTCGCTTGTTTCCGTTCTCTGCTGCAAGAATCCGGCGTCCTGGACGCGCCATGCCGATCGCAGGCACCACGTCTTCGTGCGGATATCTAAAATCGAACAACGCTTCGGTGCCTAAACTTCTTGTAAACGAACCGACTTGGTCGCACCCTATCGGCTACCGACGCATCGCAAGTCGTCATGGTAGTGGTGGTGCGCGCGGCTGGCCATGCACTGGTGTTGATGCAGCTGCATGCACATGCGCTCGACTACGACTACGAAGGGTACCCGTCCCGGAGCGGCGTTGCGGCCTGGATCGATGTCGATACCCCACTCGACGTCCGGACCAAAGTGTCGTCGCGGGGAGAAGTGTGGGATCTCGTCATGAGCGACGAGTTCGAAATCGACGGGCGAACGTTCGAAGCGGGAAAGGACCACCTGTGGACGGCGCTGGACATCCCGGACGGCGTCAACGCTGCCATCGGGCTGTACAACTCGTCCAACGTGTACACGAGAGGTGGCAAGCTCATCAACCGCGTCGATGAAGGACCGACGAACGTGACGTACTTTAACCAGTGGCTCGAAGTCCCTGCCATGGAAACAAACACACTGGTACGGTCGACCGTCGCCAACGATTTTTGACATGGTGGCGGTAGCACTACGCAGCTGGCATGATGCAGTCGTGGAACAAGTTTTGCGTGCAGGGCGGGCTCATCGAAGTGGCGGCCAAGTTGCCCGGCGCCGTCAACGACGTCCCGGATGATGTCCACAAGAGCGTCACGACAAACCCGAACGCGGTCGGCGAGTTCTGGAAGGACGGCGTCCGAACGAAACTCACGCCACGAGACCGCATCAAGGACGGCGCGTACTACCCGACATGGCCTGGCATTTGGCTCCTCGGGAACCTCGGCCGCGCGCTCTTCTCGGCCTCGACCACGCGCATGTGGCCTTGGACGTACAACGAGTGCGATGCCGACTTGTCGCCCCATCAAGCGATCTCTGCATGCGACCCGAATCCGGGGTACGGACTCCATCCGAACCAAGGCCGTGGCGCGCCGGAGATCGACATTTTGGAAGGCGGCGGGGTGGCCATCTCGTCGTCGATTCAAATCGCCCCCGGCATGCCAGACAACTACCGTCGCATGCCCACTCAAAAGCCAGACAGCCAGTACTGCGTGTACGGCAAGGCGTGCGACACCCCCGGCGCCAACTTTCCCGACGTCCCGACCTCGGCGTATGCGTATCGAGGCCACCGGAGCTGGTACCAAGGACTCCGGTACGCCGCCAACAACCGTTGCCCCCAAGATCCGACCGAAGTGCAGCAGTACGAGCCGGTGAGTTTGTCTCTTTGATGGACACCATCACGTATGTGGTTGCCAGGTGAAAGCAGCCCAAGTGAACCCGGCCCTGGTCACGAGCAACGTGTACAACAAGCTCCAAGTGAGCGCCGGCCGCGACGCGAATGCAGATTTGGGTCTCATCGACGGCAAGGGAACTCTCCACTGGGGCATCAACTACAACGGGACGTGCTTTCCCGTCGCGAACGGGTACATTGGAGCGTTCTTGTGCGACCCGGATGCAAGGAACCCCAAGTGCGAGACGCCGCGGAAGGACGGCGTCGCCGACACCAACCAAATCCCCAAGTTCCAATACCAAATGGATGCGATTTCGGCCAACTGGGACATTGGCCACGACGCATACACCGAGTTTTACATTTACCAAGTCGAGTGGTGTGGCCGAAGAAAAAAGGACTTTGCTGACGGGTGATGAGGATGCTGTAGGGTGCTGGGCGAGTCGGGGTACGTCCGATGGATGCTCGAAGGCGCGCCGCTGTTTGAGATCCCGTCCGTGACGCTGACCAAGCCGCCGCAAGCCGGACGAGGAAAGCCACGGAACCCGATCAAGTTGCCGATCGAAGAGCCGCTGTACGTCATTTTCAACGTGGCTGTCGCGCGGGCATGGGGTATGTCGATGGCTATCCTTTGGTCTGAGCTGACGATGGCGCATGCGGCTGGCAGGCGCGACTCCACCGAACGCAGACATCGGGCCGTGTCGGGGCAACTCGTCCAAGCCTGTCCCTGGCACGCCCGAGTACAACAAGACGCACAACATTTGCGACTCGTTCCCCATGTACATGGAGATCGACTACATCCGCATCTACCAAGACGTGTCCACGATGGCGCTGGGGTGCGACCCGCCGACTCACCCGACCAAGCAGTGGATCGACGAGCATCTCAAGGACTACACGGATGCCAAGAACCCGATGGTCCGCGTCGACGGCGGCGCCACTTGCAA